>NC_135449.1:3418106-3675606 GCF_051991255.1 Vanacampus margaritifer
GTGGTCGGCAGGGATCGCTATGGCGTCTTTCCCCTGAAAGGAAAAATTCTCAATGTGCGGGAGGCCTCTCACAAGCAGGTCAGGCTTTGCCGCTTTTGTGATTGAATGGAATTTGCGGGCTTTAGTCTCATAAGTTTAATTCACATGGAAATGCTGCGCCATCTCATGATGGTATTCATATGCGTTTAATGGTTCGACCAGAAGTTTCTAGATTGGTTGGTGGGTTCCTGTGGAACGGTCTTATTGATTGCATGTCTTCTCTCATAGATTATGGAGAACGCTGAGATCAACAACGTCATCAAAATCCTCGGTCTGCAGTACAAAAAGAACTACAGTGACCCAGAGTCCCTCAAGACCCTGCGCTATGGCAAGATCATGATCATGACAGATCAGGTTTGTTTTTAGTGTTCTTCTCACTTACCCCCTACCAAACCCATGCAAGTGTCACTAATCTTGACTTGCATAATGTGACAGGATCAGGACGGCTCCCACATTAAAGGTTTGTTGATCAACTTCATCCACCACAACTGGCCTTCGCTGCTGCATCACAACTTCCTGGAAGAGTTCATCACTCCCATCATCAAAGTATGTCGCTTGAATTTGTGACAGTGCCTCTACCTGTTGCCCTAAGCATAGAGAACATAAAGAAAGTTTTAAAACACTTTGAACCAAGGCACATATCAGACTAAAAATCCCAATGCATGCCAGCAAAAAAAAAAAAGCACAAAAATATACATGCTGAACTAATGTTTTTGTAACAATTTTTACTTGGCGTGAACTCTGGGCTTAGATGAACAGACATTATTTGTAGTAAACAATTAATTGGACAATTGCTGTGGCATACCTGATCTGACACAATGTTTTGAAATTAAATAATGTTCCTCACATTCCTGTCTTCAGGCGTCTAATAAGAAATCCCAGCTGTCATTCTACAGTATCCCAGAGTTCAACGAATGGAAGGAAAGCCAGGCCAACACTAAATCTTGGAAAATCAAATACTACAAAGGTTTGTCACAAACCCCTGTGTGGTAGTAAAACCACCCAAGTAAGCTTTCCTCTATGCCCGACTGTTGCGCTTGTTGGTTTGCATTCTTCCGCTCGGCCTAATTGGACCTCTGCTCTGTCTCTGTCCAATCAGGTTTGGGAACTAGCACATCGCAGGAGGCCAAGGAGTACTTCTCTGACATGCAGAGACACCGAATTCCATTCAAGTACTCCGGCCCTCAAGACGATGAAGCCATCACCCTTGTAAGTCACATCTGTTGCCATCCTGGCATTATTAATTTAGATTCATTTTTTCAAACTAATAAAATCAACATCCTCTTCTTTGTGCTAGGCCTTTAGCAAAAAAAAAGTAGACGAACGCAAAGAGTGGCTCACCAATTTCATGGTCAACAGACGCCAGCGGAAGGAGCATAACCTGCCTGAGGTTGACCACTGCCTCATTAAAAAATTTCACCATTTGTTTGACCGATTGACTGACACTGTAAAATTACCTTTTTCCTTCCGTGTCTGCAGGAGTATCTCTACGGCCAGTCCACCAAACATCTCTCCTACAATGACTTTATCAACAAGGAGCTAGTGCTCTTCTCTAACTCCGACAACGAGAGGTCCATTCCCTGCCTGGTGGATGGTATGTCAATCCAGCCACACTTTCAGAAACACTCTTAAATCTGGAATCAGCTCTGATGCATGTGTTTTTTTATTTTATTTTTTTATCGGTTTGTCTCAGGACTGAAGCCGGGCCAGAGGAAGGTACTGTTCTGCTGCTTCAAAAGAAATGACAAACGGGAGGTTAAGGTGGCCCAATTGGCTGGTTCTGTGGCTGAGATGTCAGCGTATCATCATGGCGAGGTAACTATCAGATTTTTGCACATTACTGTATATGTAAACAATTGTGCTTGGGGTCATTTTGAATGGAAAGAATACAGACTTTATCCAGTCTTGTATATGTTTCACATAAACAAATCTCATTAATTTCCAGACTTCTCTGATGATGACCATTGTTGGATTAGCCCAGAACTTTGTGGGAAGCAACAACTTGAACTTGTTGCAGCCTCTTGGCCAGTTTGGAACAAGACTGCATGGTGGCAAGGACTCTGCCAGCCCCCGTTACATTTTCACCATGCTCAGGTCAGCAGTCGCCATTTACCTTTTTGAAAAGCCGCTAAATCAATCTGCAGTAGATAAATGTCTCTCAACTCTTCAGCCCTCTGGCCCGCCTTCTTTTCCCACAAACGGATGACAATCTGCTGAGGAACAATTATGACGACAACCAGCGTGTGGAACCCGAGTGGTACATTCCCATAATTCCTACTGTGCTGATCAACGGCTCTGACGGTATCGGCACAGGTTGGGCCAGCAAAATCCCAAACTATGACGTCCGAGAGATTGTCACCAACATTACACGCTTGCTCCACGGAGAGGAGCCCCTACCCATGGTGAGGCACTTCTTTATGGACCTTTAAAGGTGGACGAACAGGGAAGATGATGCTTATTGTTTTTGTCTTCTCTAAGCTCCCAAGCTATAAAGGCTTCAAAGGTACCATTGATCAGCTGATGGACAACCAGTACATAGTCTGTGGAGAGCTGGCCATCATTGACTCCACCACCATTGAGATCTCGGAGTTGCCTGTAAAAACCTGGACGCAGGTTTGTTGCGGTATAATCATGACACCACTATTATAAACTTTACCGCCACAACATTGGGTACACATAATTTAATGCACAGGCGTAAAACTGGAAGGTCCTTGGGCCAAATCCGACCCTCTGGTTCATTTGATGTGGCCTGCAAAAGTTTGGCCCTTTTTCAAAGGTGGTCATACAAATGATAATAATCAAACCCAGGGGCACTACATATAATAATAATAATAATAATAATAATAATACCTGTTGATGGTTCATTTTAAATATCATGAAATCTCTCCCTCTTAACAAAAGATGCGATGGTCAACTGAACCATCAACTCCGAAACGAGGTACATACCAAAATGATTTTTGTAGCACTGTTGCAACCTAAGCAATTGCACCATCCACTTAAAATGTTCAGGCATTCCTAATGTTGTGTTAGCAGTGCTAAGGAACAAAATTGAACTTGTTCACCTTAATCAACATCATCACCTTATTCTCTCTGTTCCAGACTTACAAGGAGAACGTCTTGGAGCCGATGCTGAATGGCACAGAGAAAGTTCCCCCACTGATCACAGACTACAAGGAATACCACACCGACACTACTGTGCGATTTCTGATCAAGATGACCGAAGAGAAGCTGCGGGAGGTGGAGGCTGTAGGCCTCCATAAAGTCTTCAAGCTGCAGATTCCCCTCACCTGCAACTCCATGGTACATTCAGCGACGCCTCGTCGTCGGACCGCAAGAACACATTCACGGAAGTGGTAACTTTATACTTTGCCATTTCAGGTTCTCTTTGACCACGTGGGCAGCCTGAAGAAGTACGAGTCTGTGCAGGATGTCCTCAAAGATTTCTATGAGTTGAGGTTGAAGTACTACAACCTGAGAAAGGACTGGCTGTTGGGCATGTTGGGGGCAGAGAGCGCCAAGCTCACCAACCAGGCTCGCTTCATCCTGGAGAAAATCCAGGGCACCTTGGTCATTGGTAAGTGGCTGTTTTGCACGAAGCCGTGTGTTACTGAGTTGACTTTGTATTTGCTGATATTATGCGTCTTCTTCTAGAGAACAAACCAAAGAAGGAGCTGATTCGCATGCTGCAGCAGATGGGTTATGACTCCGACCCAGTCAAAGCCTGGAAACAGGCTCAAGACAAGGTAAAGCCCTGGGAAGAAAGTTCTTTCACTCTTATTTACACGGTCCTCCGGTGCTAAGCATCCTGCGTGATCTTTAGAATGAGGAGCAAGTAGAGAAGGATCAGGAGGAAGGCGAAGGCCAAGAGGAGGAGGACACCAGTGGTCCAGACTACAATTACCTGCTCAGCATGCCCATGTGGTTCCTGACCAAGGAGAAGAAGGAGGAGCTGTGCAAGCAGAGAGATGCTAAGGTGAGCTGCTCAACTCTGCTCTTTTTGAGACGTTTGCTCTTTTTGTGACCTTTTTTTTCCTTTTTTCTTTTTTCTTTTTTTTGCTCAACCGCTGCATTGCAGATGACAGAGTTGAACACGCTGAAGAAGAAGACTCCAGCTGACCTGTGGAAGGAAGACCTTGCTGCCTTTTTGGAAGAACTTGAGGTAAGCGCTCATCTTCTTTCTTTCTTTTTAATTCACTGACAGTTTGATTGTTGTCACAACAATCTGTTGGCTTGACCGCCAGCGCGTTGAAGCCAAAGAGAAGGAGGATACCGTGTTGCCCGTCTCAAAGACTTCCAAAGGCAAAGCGACCAAGATGAAGGTGAAAGCAGAAACTCTGCCCACACCGCAGGGCCGCCGCGTCATCCCACGCATCACCAGCACCATGAAAGCCGAGGCTACGAAGAAGGCCGACCTCCTTAAGGGAGAACGAAAGAAAGGCAGAAAACCTAAGGTCTGTTTTGCCATTTCAACACTTTTGGGCGGAGGGAGGGGATTTGGACCATTTTACAAAATAATCCATTGTTTCTCAATTGTGCATTTACAGACTGAAGATGTGGTCATGAAGATGGAATTTGGGGATGATGATGATGAGAATGTGTCGCCTCTCGAGGAAGTCGGCCAGGCTGCTCGAGTGACAAAGAAGACAAAAGCGACCTCACAGGACAAAGGTGGGAATGGCAGCGCTACTGCAGAATAAAAGTGAAAATTTAATCTTTGGAATTGGATCTCATTTGGCATATGTAGGGAAAGAACTGGCACTGAAAATACTTTTATTTGGAATGCTGTAAAGTACCCCATTTGGTTGCAGGATCAAAAATAGGCAAGCAGACCACCCTTCAGTTCAAGCCAGTTGCCAAGAAGAGTCTGACATCAGAGGAGGAGGGTGAAAGTCGGTCAGAGAGTGAAATGGAGTTAGGGGATCTTGCTGCTCCAAGAGAGAAAATTCAACGCAAAACCAAAGGTAGCTTCTAGTACAGGGCTTCGTCAACGTTTTGCTTTCCCAAATACTTACATTCTACTCTTTCCACATTTTTCAACCAATTTCAAACCATTACTACTTTTACTTGTTCATCCTATTCAGGAGATGTATGGAACTATTTAACACGTTACCCAAATTCCCACATTTTCATAATAAATCCCACCGCCCCTCCCCTTTTTTTAAAAAGATTATTTCAAGCAATTCTGCAACTTTCAAATTTAGCGCTTTACTGACTCCCTCTAATCTGTTATCTGTATTTTCAGTTGCCATCAAATACGCCATTTCCGATAGTGACGATGAGTTTGATGACTGTGTGAAAAGTGACGCTCGGAAACAGAAAGTTGTCGTCAGCGATGATGGCAGTGACGACAGCTTCACCCTGGACGCCAACACTATGAAGGACAGTGACCCGGACTCTCCCAAAGCACCAGAGCCAGCGTGAGTACGAGATGATGGAAAGTGCTTGTTTTATGTAAGTGTCCTATAACAACGTTTTGTTTTTTTTTAATCCACAGGAAGAAAGTGACGAAGGCTAAATCAACGACCAGAGAACGACTTGGCAGCAAATCAAGCTGTAAGTTTTGTCTCTGTCTCTCTTGTGCAATAAGGTTGACAAATGATCATCTGGAAGTTCTAATGTCTCCCCCCTTTTTTTTTTCTTTTTTTTTCTGATGGACCGTTAACAGCTCAGTCTGACAAGCAGGAGGCTGCGCCGAAAGCTGCAGTCCAGCGCAAGACCAAACAGGCCGCACCCAAGAAGCCTGCTGCGCCAAAGAAAGCGGCCGCCCCCAAGAAAGCTGCAGGTTCTAGGACTATCCGTGATTGGCTTTCGAATTTCGCCTTGATTACGCGGCGTGGCTCAGCGGTAGAGAGGGTCGTCTCCCATCCACGAGGTTGTGGGTTCGATCCTCTCCCCCGTTGACCATGTCAAAGTGTCCTTGAGCAAGACACTGAACACCGCCCTTCATGGCAGCAGTTTGACCACTGTTGTGTGAATGGGAGGCTTTGTAAAGTGCTTTGGGCACCATATGATATAGATCAGGGGTGCCCAAGTTTGGTCCTCGAGAGCCCCTATCCAGCCTGTTTTCCATGTTTGGATCGTGGCTCTCGAGGACCGGACTTGGGCACCACTGATGTAGATGAAGCGCTATATATAAAAAAAAATTTAAAAAAAAGCAGTCCATTTAACATTTGCAGCTTCAATTGTTATTTCAGATGTCAAGCAGCCGTCCATCTTGGATGCTCTGTCCAAACCCAAACCCAAACCGTCATCCAAAACCGTGTCCAAGAGTATTCCTTCATTTGACTCCAGTGATTCTGAGAGTGAAGCCAAAGTACAGAAGCCGAAGGCCGCCACCAAACGGAAACAAGTCATAAGTGATGACTCTGAGAGCGACTCGGGGGACCTCATGTCCCGCCTTAAGACCAAAACAACCGCAGGAGCGAAGGTTTGTGTTTGTTTTGTTTATGTTTCCTTTCTTTTTTTGAGGGGGGGGGGGGTTGTTGTCATTTATGATAGTGCATGTTGTTGACACTTTCTCTCCCACGTTACAGAAAAAAGGAAGGAAGTGGAGCGATGATGAGAGCTTCCAGATTTCAGATCAGGAATCTGCAGCTCCAAAAGCCGTGGCAGCGCACAAGCCCAGCAGAGCTAAGAAGCCTGTTTGTTACAATTTTGACTCCGATTCCGATTAAACGAGTGTACATCTGTTTTGTATTTCTGTTCTTAGTAGTGCTTTTTTTATTTTTTACATGGTTCTTGAATCGTCTTGAATATTCAGAAGAAGTGTAAATATTTTACTGTTGTTCTTTCTTCTCTGTTTCTAAAAAATAAAGTTCATGTTTGTATTGATAGTTTTTTTTCCTTTAATGCTCGGTGTTGAATATGTCGCAAGATGGTCGGTTCGTTTTGTCAAAGTGCTTCTGATAAATGTTTTCGTTATGCTTCTCATTAAATTCATCCATTAATTTCACCCAAAAGCCCAACACAGTGGTGCCTTCAGATAATTAGCCATTGTTTGGCGATACTGAACAAGCGCTTCAAATTAGACACTTAAAGCTGTTTACTATCCTGCATGTTTTACATCTTTCTCCTCCTCCAGCACACCTGATTCAACTTTATCAGCAAACTCTGCAAAAGCCTGATAGTGATCGTGATCTTTTGAATCCGGTGTGTTGGCGGTGATAAACATGCTAAAGATAGAGGCCCTCGAAAACCGGAGATGCCCTTCCCTTGACCTAGTATGAAGTCAAGCTCGGATTCAAAACAAACCAAGACAAATCGAAATGGCTAAAAACACTTTTAAAAAGTTAGTATAATAATAATCCTGATGAATACGCCTTAATTTGCATAATTGTAGAATGAATGACATAATACCTTGTCTGAATGTCCTATAGCTATAAATATTCTCAAAACTGCTTTGCCTTGCCCTTCAAACCGGCTTTTCCTGTCCGGAGGAATGCCTCATTAAGATGTCGCTCACTTGTAAACATCTGCACTCTGACAGTCTAATGCGTGATCGGTCCAGATTAGGCATAAACAGGAATTTAGCAAACCGCCTCCGCCCGCTCAATTATAAGTGTGGCAACCTCCACCCGGTGCCATTTGCTGTGAAGGCTGCCAAATGGACATAAGCGATGCTAATTATGAAAGGGAGACGAAAACAGACCAAACCAAGGAGTTCTGAGGCTGGAAGTCAAAAGGACGTGTGAAAGGTAGGCAGATTTGTCATTGTTCTTGGGCCTTTCCAAGAAAAAAAAAATAGTTAAATACAGTAAGGGTGGTGGAAATACTACATGGTACAGGCACTTGTGTAAGACTGATCAAATGAGAAGTACGGGAAAAAAAAGCACGGACTCCGAAACAATTTCTACCATCAATTAAATGAACTCTGTTTTATTGGCACGTTGAATAAGCTTTTTGTTTTGTTTTTTTACCAACAGCTAGCTAGTGTTGACTCAGTCTTATGTGTTCCCATAGCATTGCTAATGTGAACTGACTAACAAATAAATTAGCTAATTATAACTCCAGAAACATTTTTTTTTTTTTTTACCTTACTTGTGTTTTTTTTCCAGATGAGACGGAGAATTTTTGAACACAGGGAGCTGAAGCTGGTTTTTAGGCCACCAGCCGTTCTCAAACCTCAACATTTCAATCAAGGTCTGTCTCATACTTTACAACTCATCATTTATTGTTTCATGTTGCCTTATCTAGAGATTATGTTGTGTAATAATCTTAAAGACACATTTTTATTGTTTTATTCTTCAAGAACGTTTTTCTGCTGCGATTTTACTTTGTAGATCTTTGGAATATGAACCATTGTAAACTCTGGATGAGTAATGACTACCAACCTGAAACCGCACAAATGAAAGGCCTTTCGGTTCCTCACAATCGCTGGCAGAGTTCAGCGTGAGACACATCAACTTGTTCACAGAGGACCGAGAAAGCAAGGCCGCCGCAATCATGGGGGAATGGAGTTTTCTCAGCGGCCTCTTCGACCACCTCCAGACCCACTCGCCCATGCTGGGCCGATTCTGGCTCCTGCTGATGCTGGTCTTTCGGATCCTGATCCTGGGAACGGTGGCCAGCGACATGTTCGAGGACGAGCAGGAGGAGTTTGCGTGCAACACGCTGCAGCCGGGCTGCAAGCAGGTGTGCTACGACCAGGCCTTCCCCATCTCCCAGTACCGCTTCTGGGTCTTTCACATCGTCCTCATCGCCACGCCGTCGCTGCTCTTCCTCATGTACGCCATGCATCATCACGCCAAGAGAACCAACGGCTCCAAGGCGCCGCAGCGCTACCGGGAAACCCGCCAGTTGAGGCGCTTCTACATCGTCCACGTGGTTTTTCGGCTGGTCGCCGAAGTGGGCTTCCTGGTCGCGCAGTACTTCCTTTACGGCTTCAAGGTGGAGGCCCAGTACCCCTGCGACCGCTTCCCGTGTCCCTACACCGTGGACTGCTTCACCTCGCGCCCGGCCGAGAAAACCGTCTTTCTCTGTTTCTACTTTGCCGTCGGCGTCTTGTCCGCCGTCTCCAGCTGCGCTGAACTTCTCTACAGCTCCACCAAGTGGTTTTGCGCCAGTCAAAAGCATTTCAGTGACCCGAGCGCCCACAGCTACAAACCCGGCGAGCTGACAGAGAAGTCTTCGGAAAAGACCGCGTCGGACTGCGTCAAGGCCAGGACGGAGTCGCGCAGGATCGGCAAGAAAGCGAACTCGTACAAGTACAGGAATGGAAAATACGTCAACAGCAAGACTTTTATGGTGTGATGAGCTATTTTTGAATCCACCGATAATCAACTCGGGTCACGGCCCTTGTCGTGACAGGCGACGATAAGGAAACAGAAACGTGGAGATCAAAACGGTTGATTTAGCCGTCGTCAATCAACACTCACCAATCTGGTGGTTGCAAAAGTACTCGCGCTTAAGTAGAAGATGTTTGTGTAAAAGTAGAATCACTGATTGAACTTCCTTGAAGGGGAACTCGAGTAAAAACAGAACAAAAACACTAATGATAATAAGCATGATGTAATAAAAAACTTGCATGCAAGGAGTTTGTCGAAATGCAACACGGCGACCGCTCTGACGACTGTCTGGCTATTTCTTCTTGAACAGGCAGTCATGGAAATCCGTTTTATTGACATTGCACGTCACAAGTACAGAGCAACAAAACAACGCCATGCCATGCCTCGATTTCTGTGAGAAAGGGAGAGAGGGGGTAAGTCAATTCCCAAACTATTCTAGGGGGGGGGGGGGGGCACAGTGTGAGTCCTGGAAGAAGAAAAAAAGCCAAATAGTGACATACTCTAACTATCACCTGAATTATGCAACTTTGTCACAGTAAAGTGACAATACAGTAATGACTTAGAATGCATTTTTATTTGTTAAGCGTAAACGTACCTTGTACTTCATTACTTACAACCACTGCTTTGGATACACTGATTACATATTTTGCGATTAGTTACCACCCTGAAATGTTCTGTATGATAATTATCCCTGTCATTATCAAGTTATTTTGGGTCGTGGCGTGACTTATCTCGCATGTTATGTCTTGACTTTGGGAATAACGGCGGCAATGAGGAAACAGCATATCTAGCCGTTTCCCATCAGGTATTGAGTTAAGGCACGTACGTCACATGAGGGGAGGAGTAGTGGATGCAAGTTAATTATGTGCCTTCTGCCATTTTGAATTGAATTTTTATTCTGCCTCTTGTCAAATAAGGACTAGAATGTACTGGACTTTACGACAGTAGTCCGACATGCCGTAAAGCGCTGCTACTGGGTTACTATGGCAACTCCCGCACGCATGCTTGAGAGCCGTTAGTGACGTTACCGCTCGTGTTGGATTGTACTGTTTTCTGAGCGACAATAAAAGTGTTCCCTGTTAAGACATACACTTGCGCGGACATTGGATCACTTTACACCTATTATAAAGGCACACCTGTAGATATTTCGTTTTCTGTTGGTGTCCGACTGACTTGTGAATGAGTCCAAAGTGCTAACCGCTTACGTCACAATTTCCTCCCAACTTTCGTTTTTAGTCACTTCGCTTAGAAGACAGATGAGCACGACATAGATTGTAACACAAGAAAATACTGTACTTATGCACTTGAAATTCCATTAGGAGTGTGGCATTATTAAGAATTACGAAGAGAATACATTACTTTTTGGGGAACTTGAAATTGATCAGGACCACACTGAGAAGACTAAAACTCTCTGAGGAGGAGTCGAAATATGAAATGTGATTAAAGAAATTTGTAAAATTGATGTTGACAATTAAGAAATAGAGTATTTTGCCTAGATGCCTTTTTATTAATTTCCATTTTTTCTTGCAACGTCATTGGACATTTTCAGCTTTCCCCCTTTCAGTTTGACTTTTCATTGCGTCAAAAGCAAAACTTTTATTCTGCTTGCCTGTAATATAACCACAGAAAACAACACGATGATTCACTTTGAATCCACCTGTTAACATTTTACTATTTCATTTTATATTTGACCTTTTTTGAATTTAGTTATAGTTGTGAAGATGTAGATATAACTATGTTAACTCAATATAGCTTGATGAGTAATGCTTTTGTCCTCTTTTCCCAGAAATGAGAAAGTTAATAAGTTTATTTTATTTATCTAAGAAGTCTAGTTTCTGTTCGTCAGAAATCCGTTTTTTGAAAGTTCAAGGACGAGCTAGTATACTGGGAGAAAGTAATCTGATTTTTGTACTTGGGAGGAGGGGAGAGGCGTTTTCTAATAAAAGTCCCGTGTCTGAGAGAGACGACCCACATTTTGGATAGAAACATGGCTTGGTGAAATTCCTTTGTGTCATCAGAAGCTTCTTATTAAAAAACCTTCTTCACGAGATCTCAACTCTGATTTATTTGAACACGCAAAAGATTATAAAAACAGGTAATCTAACACACCCTTCCCACATTGGATGATTAATCTGCAAAGTGTAGCAATAGTACAGTTTGTTTCCAAAACATTCCCTTGGCGTCCTGCTCTGTTGTCAACAGTAGATGGCAGCACTGCAACGGATACAGTACTGAACTGTGGCATCAAATTACTTCATGGTAACTGGAAAGATTACTTGGGTTTATTTTTCAGATTAGATAGATATTAAACAGTAACCCCCCCCCCTTCCCCACACTAGTTGACCCTGCATGCATGAAGCACATTAAAAAAATAAAATAAAAAAATCCACGCTGGACAGAGAGGCAAACATGATGTAAGTGATTATCAGGATTAAAACTTCCAGAAATAAATCCACTGCACTCATTTTGACTGCACGCCTCCTGTGACCTTGGCGTGCTGTCCGTAATCATTCAAACGGGGCCCCATTACGATGAAATCGATGAAGGTAGTTTAATGCTTAGACACACATAAACAAATGCAAATCATTGTTTTGTGCAAAACATTTTATGACAGTAATTCCCCGCAAATATGCATCAAGTCCTCTAACCCAAAACACTGATAGGAGCTCCTCCACTCACTTCAACATAGTTCCTTTACACCAAGCTCTTCTTTTCTAACAAGAGGGGATGTGAAATATTGGCGGAATTCGGCTTATTCATCATGGCAGGCTTGGATCCTTCACACAACCTCCAGGGGGTCCCGGTCAGCCTTGGAGACCACCAACACCACATCAGCGGGAACTCTTTCTGCGAGTTTCTCCCGGAACACGGGCAGATAGCCGCGCTCGCTGTTGCTGTGGTCACTGAGGATGACGCTGGTTCCCTTGGCAACCGCATCCAAGACCTCATGGTGGGACATCTCACCTAAAGCCATAGTCATCCCAATTGAAACTGTCAAGTCAAGCGGTCGTCATGGCGATTACTTTTGTTTACAGAGAGGAGCGGTCCACCCACCGGTGACGTAAAGGTCCGCTCGGACGCCGTTCAGCACCGAGGCTCCTGATCCCGCACACGCAGCCACCGTGCGCACAAAGGATTCTGGGAATCAAGCAATGAGTGAGCACATTTTATTTTTTCGTTCTTTGTCGCGATCATCACCTTGGGTGTGTCCCTGCCCGAGGGCCAAACGGAGGTGCCGCAAACCCAAGTGGGACTTCATTTTCTTCACAGCTGTTGCTACGGTTACCGGCTCATCCAAAACACTCAGCCGCCCCTGACCGTGGCCCAACAGAGGGGGCTAGAGGAGGTCAAAATTAGAAAGACGAGTCTTTCCACTGTCATTTTGAAAATCTTATTTCATTTCATGCTTGCTCACACTTTCTGCCTTGACAATGCGGAAGGACTTGTCGAGCGCGATGACGTGTCCTGTCACTTTATCGACAACCGAAGCCAGAACTGAACCACTGCAGTAGAGGCCGACTTGAGTCTTGGCGGCATCACATCTGTTACAAAGACAAATAAAATGTCTTTTAACATGTTTGCCAATGTTAACAAGCATGTTTGCCATGGGTGGGGGAAAAAAAAAAGGAATACATCGCATTTTACCTGATAAAATGGGAATTGGCACCATTTTAACTCATTCACTGCCATTGACGGCTATACACGTCAAAAATTCATTTGAACTGTTTCTATTAGTTTAACATTTTTTTCCACTTTTGTTAACAAGAGTATGAAAACCTAGAATTTTTTTTTATTGTACTATATGTGTGATTAATCGTGAGTTAACTATTGAAGTCATGCGATTAATTACAATTAAAATTCGGGGCGTCGGGTGATAATTTTTTTTTTTTATCATAATTGATCGTGTGATTAATCGTGAGTTAACTATTGAAGTCATGCAATTAATTACAATTAAAATTCGGGGCGTCGGGTGATAATTTTTTTTTTTATCGTAATTGATCGCATGACTTCACTAGTTAACTCACGATTAATCACACATTTTGTATCTGTTCTAAATGTACAATTAAAAAAAAAAAAGGTTTTCATACTCTTGTTAACAAAAGTAGAAAAAAAGTTAAACTAATAAAAAATAGTTAAAATGATTTTTTGACGCGTATAGCCGTCAATGGCAGTGAATGAGTTAACTGCCTCCAGATGTACGCAAAATAAAGCTCAGCTAAAATTCACGATAACTCATATTATAACACTTTTGTGTATGTATTGGCAATAGTGTCGAACCTGACAGGATCTTGTACTCGTACCCCATCCAAAGCATTCAGTTCCTTCAGGAGAGCATCCAGCATGTCGGTTTTGCATTGGAATTCCACTATGTGACTGTAAGGGAAGTCCACATAGGCCTGATTCAGCACTGACACCTGACCGCCACCTGAAACCCAAAACAGTTGGAGGACACTTAGTGAGGTTAAGTGTTCCCTAACTTTTAATGAGCTAAACAATTTCACATGACAAAAATCACTACTAACTCAGTAAAGCAGTGTGAAGGTTTAGAATGACCGTAACGCCTATGCTAATTTCTGTTAGCTTGTCAATGGAGTTTCTCATGATATGTTAGCAGTAAGCTAGCATAACGTCCATTCAGTAAAATTATATGGTTTGGTTGAACATTTTTGGAGTATTTAAATACACAATGTTTAATTCTCTTTTGTTTTATGTGCTA
The DNA here is from genome assembly GCF_051991255.1 of Vanacampus margaritifer. NCBI lineage: Eukaryota > Metazoa > Chordata > Actinopteri > Syngnathiformes > Syngnathidae > Vanacampus > Vanacampus margaritifer. The sequence continues at coordinate 3,432,147 of NC_135449.1, forward strand.
CTTATATTGTAGACTTCATTTAGGAGAGTTTGAAGCAAGCTTTTTAAATAAATGTTTAATTTTTTTTTACATATGCCACTTTTGATGGGTTAATGGTATTGACATTCATGTTTTTGTTCAATTAAAAACTTTATTATTCAATAAAATATTTAAAAACGTCATGTTTATTATTAACTAAACAATTTTTGCATGAATGTAGCACAATTTTTGGGGGATTTATTCTTGAATATGACACCTTTCCAAAATTCCACATCTTACCTTCCCATGCAAATTTACTGCAAACTTTCTGGAAATTTCCTAGAAATTTTCCACCACACCATTGACTCACCAAGTCCTCCAATTAACCAATCGTTAACGCCTCCACGAACGCTGTCCCATGACGTGTGAGGCGAGAATATGGCGATGCCGGCCTCCACGGCTCGGATAGCCAACCTCTGCTTCCAGTCCTTCTGGACCAGCCGTTTGATTGGTCGAAAGAGCGGAGGATGGTAGGAGATGATGAGATCGCAGCCTTGGGCCCGCGCTTCCTCCATGACCCCTTCCGTGAGGTCATTGGTCAGAAGGACGGTTTGGACGGCTCGCGGCTCGCTGGGCTCCACCAGCAGGCCCACGTTGTCCCACGGCTCGGCCAGCGAGAGGGGCGCCAGATCCTCCAAAACCTTCACAACGTCCTTTAGCTCCATCGAGCTGGGGCGGAGGGAGGAATGAAAGCGGGGGAGGACGGCGCTAAAATGAGAGGATCCGGTTTGAGGGTTGGACCTGGTCCAAACGGGTCTGGAGTTTTGCGATAGAAATGTCTTTGGAAGAATTTTACATCCAGTCGATATCAAGCGAGACCTGTGAGGATGAACACAGTATTAATGACAGAAATACACTGTCTGGTACCTCATGACATCATGGTACCACCAGTTTGGCAGATAGTAAACAATTCAATACAACAGTACTCACTAGCATATATTCTATATCCTCTAAAATTGACTATTATTACTACATCTCCATCTAGTTGTGACGGACTATTTCATCATCTACGACTATGCATAGTCTGCCCGTAATTATGATATTGCTGTATGTTTGAAGTATAATACTGTAGAGTGCTATTTCTCTTCTTTAAAACATGCTTTTAATAAAAATCTGTTTTTGGAGGTGTGGACATTTGGTTCCTCATCAATATTAACCACACTATTGAACACTTCACATAGTAAATAATGACTTAGTGCAACATACCAGTGGTCCCCAACCACCGCGGGGTCATTTGGTACCGAAAGAAAAAAAATTGCATTATTTTTATTATTTTTTTTCGAAAATGATGTTTTATTTTGAAAAGTGGCCGGATTCTGTCTGTTACATCCGTCTCACTTGACAACTCTGTTGGTGCGACGTTACGGACACCGTTAATAAAGTTGCACATGATTACACAGTAGATTTACGTTCATCATTATTATAGAGAAAATACCACAGTTTTTTTCTCGTCATTTTATTTTGTTTTTATCAGCTAAACCTTTAGATTGGGCCGTGAAAATATTGTCAGACATTAAACCGGTGCGTGGTACAGAAAAGGTTGGGGACCACTGCAACATACCATATGCTAGTTGCCACTTTTTGCATTGTAAGCGAAGCTAGCAGTGGCTAATTTGATTTGCTAGCTATAAGGAGAACCAACACTTATATATTGAACACATATAGTTATCATTTTAATGTATTTTAATGACGTTAGTGTAGTAGACCAAAAAAAACTTACATGAGAAGTTGGGAGCCGTCGAGCCACACTTTTCCGGTTTCCGGTGACGTTACCGCTCGCTCGCTTTTGATTGGTCCGTTTAATATTGCGCTATGACGCTTGATTGTTTTATTTTATTTATTATTTTGTTAATTGAATACAGTGCACAGTATAGTCTTAAAACATGTGTTGGTGATTTGAAAAGAAAAAAAAAACAGGCAAGTGTGTGTCTATCACCCTGTAAAAATAAATGTTTTGTACCTTTCTACGATTGATAAACTTTGAATAGCACCGTTTGTACTTGCGCTCTTTATTTATTGATTGATTTATTTTTAATTGAGTTTCACAAATTGAACTATCCATCTAATCATCCATCCATCTCGAGACTGAAGCATCCCCTGGTTAGAGGCTCAGACAAAACAGAGAAGAGGCTTAACTCCATTTCGGTGGGTTAAATAAATGAAAACCGCCCGATTAATTTTGCTGCATTATGTAACTCCATTTTGTAACTAAAGTATTATGAAAACATTTTCAAGTGAGCAAGAAAAGATCAGGGGACAACTCCGTGTGTGTGTGTGGTGGACATCTGGTCCGCATGGCATTTCTGAGAATTACGTATCAAATCCTCTGCAGTGAACACGTGCAATCCGTGCACATAAACAAAAACAAAGCGAAAGGTCGTTACTGTTTAGAGGTGACTGCTAGGAAGGTTTAATTAAACGGCAAGTTCTGCCAGTTGCAGGGTGGCCAGAGTAGCCGCATCAGCGTCGAAGCCCATTCCGGGAGATTATTGAGGATTAACGCGATAAAGGTCGACGCTGGATGTTGGCGGGATCAGGGAAAAGGTCCGTTGTTACGTCACGTGCTGTTTGCTCGTCACCAATCAGTCACTCCTAGCAGATGTAATATAAATGGCTCAGGTGGCAAAAGTAGTGACGCTGTACTCACTAGCGAGCTCATCCGTTAGCTCAAGAGCGAGCACATATGCTAACTCGCTAGCTAGCTCATCAATTAGCTCACCAGCTAGCAAGTTTTCACAAAAAGGGCATCAGGTTTGTCCATGACGTTACTATCTTGGGAATTTAAATAATGACACCAAACTGTTCTGTCAATTGTGGCACCAAGGGAAGGGATGTTTTTGGGTTAGCTAGTTAGCTAGCTAGCTAACAGCATGTTACAGTGGTAAAAATGGTCGTAAATGTGCTCAAATTCGGTTTTGGCGGGTGGACGGCCTATTTCACATTTATTTGTGGATACCCCCACTTATTTGCTTTAAAAATAATAATAAAAATAACTAAATTCCCTGCTTATTTGCATTCATTTGGATAAAATAAATAAATATATATATATATATTCACAGATTTTCGATATTTACAGTCAGGCTCAGCATTGATCCCCCACGAATAGCAGGATCCATTTGAGTCCAATTCAGGAAAACTGAAATGGTGAAAATCTCCACAAATTCGCTGCTACATGGCTCTCACTTTTCGTCTCTATGTTTTCAGAAATTGTCTTTAAACGTTTATAATGTATTTAGAAACAAGTCTCGGAATTCACTTTACATTTTCTTTCATTGGTCCCAACAGTTTTATGTACTACAATTTGTATATCTTTATTTATCTAAAATATAGCAATTAATCTTGTCCATGTTGATCCGCCACATTTCTGTGAAGGCGCTTCCATTTCTGAGAGGGGAAAAAAAAAATCTTAATACTCTCCAAAAAGCCTATTATGAGAGAAAGCATGACGTAAAATGACTTTTAGAGGACATTTAAAAATCACTCTTATCAACTGGCCGGCTTCTCCATTTTTGGCCGCGCAATCTCTTTATCCTGACGCTCCTCCAAATCCAAGGCAGGCGTGTTTCCTTAATCCAAAACATTTCATCCACCACAGATATTTGACTGCATTGTTTTTTATTTTCCAAATCCCGTTTCGGGAACATCCATACATCATCGTACATATTACACAACCGGCGAGCTGGATGTTATGCAAGTCGGCAGTTTTGTTGCCATGCAGAAAAACATGTTTAAAGATGACTTTTTCTGAAAATTACTTGCTATTTTTGGCAGATTACTGTAATCTGTTGGGGCTGTTTTAAGATTTATAAACTAACGCTCCAAGACAAAAACTGCCTGATAAGAAGAATTTTGTTGATTTGAGAGATTTAATCTTGGTTTGATTTTACATGCTGTATTTTAGCCCTTGAAATAAATACACACAAAATCAACTGTTCGGACAGAGGTGAGTCGTCGAGGTCATCCTGACATCATCCTGACAAACTCTGTGGACATGAAATCAGAACAGATTTCAGTTATTTCAATTCATTTCAATTGATTATTTCTTGGTGTGTGGTCATGTGAAAGAAGAGGACGTTTGCACCTTCAAAGTCTACCGTGCCGTCCCCGTTGTCATCGGCTTCTTTGACGATAGCGTCGATCTCCCGTTTTTTCATGTGCTCGCCCATTAACTTCATCATGGCTGAGCGCAGTTCTTCCGTGGTGATCTCCCCGTCGCCGTCTGCGTCAAACTAGAGAACGAAACGAGCAGAAGGTTAAAATCAAAAAAATAAATTGCATTTTTTTTTTTCTCAATATTGCGATGGCATGTAATATGCAAATTAGTTGATGAGGTCTGACCTCTTTAAAGGCATTTTTCAGCTCCTTCACGCCAATCATGCCGGCTGTTTCCGCCAGAAGTTTGGGTGCCATCAGATCCACAAAATCATCAAAGTCCACTTTGCCGCCAACTAGAAGACAGAAAAAAGAAAATATATGTTTAAATACAACAAAACCTTCTTTAAAAAAAATAAAAAAAAGGCTCTGCATTGTCAGCGCTATGTAGACTTTTTTAAATTATTTTTATTTTTTAATTGTCATTATAGTTGCACGCTCCAAAACTTTACTGCCAACTAGAGGACAAAAAAAGTATTTTTTTAAAAAAAATTATTTTTATTTTTTTATGTGTGTCTGTCTGCATTATCAGCACTAAGTAGATATTTTTCTTTTTTTTATTATTATCTTGTTAACAAAAGTGGGAAAAAATGTTGAACTAATAGAAATAATTCAAATGAATTTTTGACGTTTATAGAATTCAATGGCTAAAAAAAGATTCTTAAAAATTCGGGGCGTCAGGCGACTAAAATTTTTTATCGTAATTAATCACATGACTTCACTAGTTAACACACGATTAATCACAAATTTTATATCTGTTCTAAATGTACAATAAAAAAAATCTAGGTTTTCATATTCTTGTTAACAAAAGTGTGTGGGGGGGAGCTAAACTAACAGAAATAAATCAAATGGATTTTTGACGTTTATAGCCGTCAATGGCAGTGAATGAGTTAAATATGCTGAATCTGTAATTTAAAAAAAAAAAAAAGTTTCTAAACGTGTATAATTGTATCACATCATATTTAGAGCTGTTTGTAATTTTTTTTATTGGCAATTAATAATGTATTAATTTGAGCTATATATGAGGTTTTAATTTCATTTTTTATATTGACTTAAATGAATTGAACTGTACACGTGTAGAATTTCAATCTCCACTTTTTTTCAAATGTATAATGTGAGATTCTTTGGAGGATATGAAGAATGACATCATTTCATACCATATTAGTGCTAAATGTAAGCAATGTGCTAAGTAAAATTTTTATTTATTTTTTAACTTTTCACTTGCAGACTCACGGTTCATGTTGATGTTTTGACTCAACTCGATGAGCTCCATCTCGGTGGGCATGTAGCCCATCGTCCTCATCAGGTTGCCCAGGTCCTTGCAGCTGATCAGGCCGTCCTTGTCTTTGTCAAACTCGTTGAAGGCATCACGCAGCTCTGCACAGACGCACACCAAAAATCCCTCAGCCGGGCACACGGCCGTCGGACCTCGAACCCAAAGGCGTCGCCGAAAACGTGAAGCGTTTTGATGAGGCTTACCGTCGATCTCGTCGTCTGCCAGATCTCTTGACTGCGCAGGAGGAACACAAATTTGGAAAAGGAAGGATAAAGTAACAGAATGACACATAGCTAACCAATATTTGTATACAAACATGTTTTATTCGCTTCAAAAAAATGACGACCACATATTAACTCATTCACTGCCATTGACGGCTATAGACGTCGAAAATTTCATTTGAACTATTTCTATTAGTTTCGTTTTTTCCATTTTTGTCAACAAGAGTATGAAAACCTAGATTTTTTTTGTACATTTAGAACAGATATAACATTTTTGATTAATCGTGAGTTAACTAGTGAAGTCATGCGAATGATTACGATTACAAATTTTAATCGCCTGATGCCCCAAATTTTCTTTCTCAAATCTTTTTTTTTTTTTAAAGAAAATATTATTAAAAATTAGGGGCATCAGGCGAGTACTATTTTTTTATCATAATTAATAATTATAAAAATTAATTAGTTCTAATACAATATTTAAAAAAAAACACTAGGTTTTCACACTTTTGTTAACAAAAGTTGGAAAAAAATGTTAAACTAATAGAAATAGTTTAAATAAATTTTTGACGTCTATAGCCGTCAATGGCAGTGAATGAGTTAACTCTTACAGTATTAACAAAATGTACTGATTAAAAAAAAAAAAAGAAGTTTCATTATGTACACATTTCATCCAGCACATTTAGTCGTACTCACGATATTTTTCCCGCCTCGCAAGAAAATGCACGCTTCTCCCAAGCTCATGTCTGCCAAAGGAAACAATCGGCACATTTGTCAGTACAAAACCCCCAAAAAAAGCTGACTGATGTGACTTTTCCTGAGCTTCGGTAACTAACCTGATTTGTTCTCACCGTTGGCTTGTGCTCGCAGCCAATCACATCATACGCAACCTCCGCTTTAAAAAAAAAAAAAAATCCCCTCTGTTTCTCCCGTCTCGTCAGTTCCCCGGGTGACTTTCAGTACGTCCGCCGCTCAGCCTGGATGCTGTGATGATGAGGATGATGATGATGATGATGATGAGGGGTGCTGAAGCTGCGTCCAGTTTTGGTCATGTGCTGGGAGGAGTCAGCAAAGTGACTGCAGGACAGCAGGGCGGACTCAAAGCGAGGTGGATAAAATACTCACACGTTGTATAAGATATTTTTGGAACAGTAGAAAGCACTGATTGAACTCCTGTCATAAAAGTAGCAAGTCTTCAGAAAAATAAAGACTGAAATAAAGTACAAATATCTAAAACATCTACCTAATTACAGTAACTAATTTTGTCATCCAGTGGAAATTTTCCGGCCATTTGAACCTGACACAAGTAAGAGGATACTCTTGTTTCGTGTCGGATGACCCTCTTGACCTTCTTTCATTCTGAACACACACTTTTTAGGTACTACATCGCAACCTACAAATTGCAAATGCCGGTAAGGCGAATTATAATGACATTAACTCATTCGCTGCCATTAACGGCTATGGACGTCAAAAATTCATTTCAACTATTTCTATTAGTTTATCACTTTTTCCCCACTTTTGTTAACAAGAGTATGAAAACCTAGATTATTTACATTTAGAACAGATATAAAATTTGTGATTAATTGTGAGTTAACTGGTGAAGTCATGCGATTAATTCTGATTTTTTTTTTATAATCTTTCCTTTTTTTTGAAAAAAGAAAAGATTATTAAAAATGTTTCAAAAAAATAAATAAAATTACTTTAAAAAAAAAAGAAAAAAGAGTGATTTATTTTCATAATTAATCGCATGACTTCACTAATTAACTCATGATTAATCAAAAATTTTATATCTGTTCTAAATGTACAATATTTTTTTCCTAGGTTTTCATACTCTGGTTAACAAAAGTGGAAAACAAATTTAAACTAATAGAAATAGTTCAAATGAATTTTTGACGTCTATAGCCGTCAATGGCAATGAATGAGTTAATTACGTAAAACTATATAATATAGTAACATGAGTGACAACTTTATCTTCGAAAACTTTTTTATAGGCTCAGATTTTTTTTTTAATCATTACAAAATGTGTCTTTGTCCCCAAGAAAAATATGCATTTGTTATTGTAACGTTATGACTTAAATTCATATTTGTGGATACATGTATTTATATTTAATTATATTATTTAAATATTTATATTTAATTATATTATAACCATGAAAAATTTCTCCCTTGACCCAAAAAGTTTTAAAACCTCTTACCTAGTTATTAGAAACAATGTTGTGGCTGCTTGATATTATTTTTTAGATGACATTTTACAATCAATTTTGCTTGGAAAAACTCAAGCGCAACGAGTGAATAAAAGAGATTATTTCTTCCCTGAAATATCCACTTAACCTCCATCAGCGCGGATCCACATGTTTGTCCTGACTGATTGAGCTCAGTGTCGTGCCCTCTGACATTTCCACCACTGCCTGCTTTACTCTTATGTAAAAAAAAAAAAGAATAATCTGTTGCATAAGCGGCGTAATCCGCTAGGCTATGCAATGGGAGCTAGCGCTGATTTTTTTGCCCCCGCTCACAGCACACTTTTAGACAGATGAGAGGTCGTCCCAGGCCTCATGCGCAGTGGGGAGAAACGATGTCTGTAGTGTCACAATCCCCAAACATAAAGTGTGAGATCTAAAAAAAACAAAAACAACAACAAACAAACAAAAAATAAAAACTTACAGTACTGAACAGTGCTTCTTTTCTTATTGAAAAAAAAAAAACACACTACAAAGTTTTTGGTTAATGTTTTGGAGGACGCTAGAATGGATTAATGGCATTTCCATTCATTTAAATGGAAATGGATGATTTGAGATACAGCTTTCAGTCATAGAATGAATTCAACACTGCGCTGGTATAGTACATTTCAGTACAGGACAGTGGGGTTAGAACACGGGTTGGCATGCTAATTAAGAAAATCCTCTTGACGCCCATTATAATTGCATTGGGAAGAAAAAAACGCAAATAAACATAAATAACCCCAAAATAAACGGCCAATAAGCATTTTCCATTAAAAAAAAAAAAGGGGGTTGGCTCCACCAAAATAATAAAATAAATAAATAAATCTATATTTAAAAATTATATAAATAAATAAATAAATATAAATATATAAATAAATAAATAAAAATCCCCCAATAACGCAGGGGTCCAGTGTACTGACGTCATATCCTGTCTGAACCTCACGGGGGCAGCGTTGCTCCTAGCAAAGCTCTGGCTCTTTTCGACGAAGAAGACTTCTTCCGTTTTCCTTTCCTCTCCCAGCCGCTCCTCCGCCATCACGGAGTATTGAACAAAAACCAATGTCGATTTAAATGGGGAGAACGCGAAGAGCGGAAGAAAGCCCCTAAACCTTGTGACAGCACCCAGCGGAGCATGGAGCGCCCCCGCGGGGATTTATGACATCATCCCACAATGCGGACTCGCCATTCGGCTTCCAGTATCGCTATAATCGCTAACTACCGCCGCCGCTAATTAGCGTGCGATTGCGATAGCGGCCGCTCTTTTCCCCCGCTAGCTCGGTTAGCTTGACAGCTAAGCTAGCTGTCACTAAAAGCACTCGACCGGCCACTTTTCATTCATGTCGCCTGCAACATTGTGTCCGATATTCACCGGCAGCGTCGGGATGGCGAGCAGTTTGAGTCACGGCGTCGACAGGCAGAATGCAGTTTACTCGCGCTGAGTAGACTGCAGCAGCGCTGGGGGGGAAGAAAAAGGGGAGTGAGACCTACATTTTTCCAGCCAGGCCAGTTAGCTAGCTTCGGCTAGCTACAGTGGATACCAAAAGCCACGGTAAGACACGCTTAAAAAAACAAAACAAAAAAAACATTTATCCTTATACAGTCTTAAGGGAATTTTAGAGACGTTTTCACGTTCAGCAATAGAAAATACAGTTCACCCTGAAATTGATGACTTTTCTTCAAGTGTCCATAAATACACTAAATGGAAATATATTAAAATCTTAATCTTACATGCAGGTGCTACAAAAATTCCAGACATGAATCGTGACCCTTGTCTACTAAAATGTAATTTAATCAAGGATCAAAGTGGAATTGCTGTAAATGTGTGTCAATTTATTACATTTGGAACAATATTCAAGGAAGGCTTGCAACACTTGAACTGTCTGTTTACCCACCACATTTGCATAGCTTCCCGCAGAAACAGGCACCTTTTGTTTTTTTAAGGGTCATACAAGATGTCCTAATAAAGAGGGTGTTGTCAAACAGTTGCTGACTTTTAAATTCACAAGAGAAACATGCTAAGAATTGAATTAAGACGAAGACCTTTGTGTTAAAATGTCGATGCGAGTGTCAAAATTCTTAACAGCAGCAATGTTAGCACATTAAGAGGTTATACTTAATCGTAATTTGTCTGTTGTTCTACATGTGAATTATTAATAAGTCTGTTTTTTTTATAATGAAAAAAATGCATGCCTAGATTTTACACCGGTCTGTATGTTTAGTTTTTTGAAGTCCATTAAGAGTAAGACTATAAAGATCACTATCAGTGTCACTCGTGCAATATTTATGTGCAACAAATCACATGGTGCAATATGGCTTTGTGTAACACAATGTTGCCGTTTTTAACCTAATGCTTCCTCCGGTCTTGCTGTGTGGAGTTTGAATGATCTATTTATGAAAGAAAAAAAAAGTGTTCCATTCATCCCATAAAGCTAAAAAAAAAATGTTATGGATTTTTTTTAGTGAGAAAAAAAATAGTAGAAAATAGTATTATACTGTACTTTTTAAAATTATATAGGATATTAATTTGTTAGGTGGCTATGGATTTTTGAATTGTGTGTTAGTGGACTTTGCTAAGGCAATGTTGTTTTAAATACAGAAGCTTCCTATCACATAAAAAAAAAACCATGCATGTTAGGTTAATTGAAAACTCTGAGCATGAATGATTGCTCATATCTGCATAGCAAGCGTCAGTCAGCCGGGATTGGCTCAGCTCACCCGTGAATGGGGGAGAAAAGCAGTCTAGAAGATAGATGGATCATATCGTGGTGATTGGTGTGTTTTGATATGAGCTCGCCAGTGCGTGTGCAGCATTTATCTGGGATGACATCGCCACGGATGGACAGCTTCCCGTTATAATCGAGCTGAGTGCTTGCTTTAGGCTTGGTTGCAAAATTGAAAGGTCTGCTTCAAACAAGGCAGCTTCCTCATTAACAGCTCAAAAGCGTTCCTGTTTCATGTCTGTTCATTTCATGTCGTTCGGTGATCATGTGCCAAACTAAATGTACCGTGTACTTTATTTTCACTCTGGACTTTGGTCAAAAACGGATTGCTAGTACATTTCATTGTGTATCTTATTTAAGACAGGTGAGTAGTGTACAACGGCAATAGCGCTAATAACTTTGATAACCATTTTACAATTTTTGTCTGGTATCAATCCTGACCGCGCTCACTCCTTTGTGTCCCCTCCGATCCCGTTGGCCAGGCGCTGGTCATGCCGACGAGTGTGCGGGCCGGGAGCCTGAAGGACCCGGAGGTGGCTGAGCTCTTCTGCAGGGAGGATCCTGAGAAGCTCTTCACCGACCTGCGGGAGATCGGACATGGGAGCTTCGGGGCTGTGTACTTTGTGAGTTCAGCCGTAGCTATTCCCTGTTAGCAGCCGGATAAACATTTGCAGGATTTATTTATTTATGATTATTTTTTGGAACATTTGTCACCATCTAAATCGGCACCGGCATTTTGTTCAAAAGATAACACTGCAAGCGTTAAATGGAAGCTGAGAAGTGACGAATGAATGAATGAATCAGCAGCATAGAGTGAAAGTGGAAGATCGGATTTTAGTTATGCAGATTTTTTTTTTTTTCACAGTGTGATGTAATATTGGTGAAATATTAAATCTAGGACCTAACGAGTAATCAGCCGGATGATTTAATTGGCCAATATTAGGTCTAAAAAAAATCTGCCTTTTTTTTTTCTTCCTTCTTTCACATTTTTTTTCCCTCCACATTACATCAGACAAAGATAATGGCATTTAAACATTTAATTTTTTCTCTCTTTTTTTCATTAATAGAGTGTAATGGATTAATCAGTAATTGGAATTTTATTCTGACAAGAACTGGAATTTGCATCAGCCCAAAAAGAAGGAAAAAAAAGAAGAAAAAAATCCATCGTGATGGTGCACGTGACACTTGTTGGATGTAAAAAAACGACTTCATATCGTTATTAGGCCCATGACATCCGCACCAATGAGGTGGTGGCCATCAAGAAGATGTCCTACAGTGGCAAGCAGTCCAACGAGGTAGCAGCCGTGACCGCCAATAACGCTCATCTGCCGACTCTGCCGGCTCATTCCGCACTGTGCTTGCGTCTCAGAAATGGCAGGACATCATCAAGGAAGTGAAGTTCCTCCAGAAACTGCGCCACCCCAACACGGTCGAGTACCACGGCTGCTACTTGCGGGAGCACACGGCGTGGGTAAGTGCGGTCAAACAGACGTGAGCAAGTGTCGGGTGTAAATCAGCGTTCATAAGCGTAGCTGGGAAATCTCCATTGGGGTCAAAGTGTGAAAGTTGTTAATGGTGCTCTTTATGAGCCATGAATGGCGTCGCGCACTCTCACGCGGATTCTCTCTCTGGCAGCTGGTGATGGAATACTGCTTGGGCTCAGCTTCTGACCTTTTGGAAGGTAAGGGGGGGGGGAATCTTGTCATATGTGATGTGATTGGTTACACTTCTTTACCTTGATATCTCGTGACATCTCTTCACGTAGTCCATAAGAAGCCCCTCCAGGAAGTGGAAATAGCTGCTATTACCCACGGTGCACTGCAGGGCCTTGTCTATCTTCACTCTCACAACATGATTCATAGGTAATGCGGCTTTGTCTGCGTTGGAATGAATTCCGTCATTGCTGTTGTGCTGAGCTGTCGTTTTTCGCCTCCCGTTTCCACTCAGGGATGTGAAAGCGGGAAACATCTTGCTAACGGAGCCCGGTCAGGTCAAACTGGGCGACTTTGGCTCGGCCTCCATCGTCGCCCCGGCCAACTCTTTTGTCGGGACGCCGTACTGGTAGGACGTTTAAAAAAAAAAAAAATGGCGGTTGTCCTCTTGTGATCCGTCGAGGATGAACGCAAATGTTTGTTTTGGCTCCTCCTCTCAGGATGGCACCCGAGGTGATCCTGGCCATGGATGAGGGTCAATACGACGGGAAGGTGGATGTGTGGTCACTTGGCATCACCTGCATAGAGCTGGGTAAGAGGTGGACGCAAAAAAAGTGCCCACACACCCTGATTCATGTTTTTTTTATTTTCATCTGACTCGTGTTCCCATCTAGCGGAAAGGAAGCCTCCTCTGTTCAACATGAATGCAATGAGTGCCTTATACCACATCGCGCAGAACGAGAGCCCCGTGTTGCAGTCCAATCACTGGTGAGAGATTTAAAAAAAAATAAAAAAATAATAATAATAAAAATAATAATTTTGAAATGGCAGCTAAATGATCACATTTGATCGGCTCCTTCATTTTTTTTTTATTATTATTTTTTTTTTCTGAGGAGAGCTCAGTATTGTTCATTCGATTTGACATCATCATTGCTCTCCTTTTAAAAAAAAAAAAAAAAAAAAGTTTTTTCTCTCTTTTTTTTTTGATCGGCTCCTTCAAATACTAACAATGTCTTTTAGGTCGGATTATTTCCGCAATTTTGTGGACTCGTGCTTGCAGAAGATCGCCCAGGACCGACCTACCTCGGACGTGCTGCTCAAGGTGCACGTCCGCGCAAAAGCTCATCATCGCCCTGCTGCCACATTGTATGCTCGTTGGAACCTCCCCGTTTTCTTTTTCTCCCGCCGCAGCACCATTTCCTGTGCAGGGAGCGCCCCATGACCAGCGTGATGGACCTCATTGCGCGCACCAAGGATGCCGTCCGCGAGCTGGACAACCTTCAGTACAGGAAGATGAAGAAAATCCTTTTCCACGAGGCGCACAACGGGCCTGCGCCGGAAGGGGCCGACGAAGAAGAGGTACCTGAACGCATCACTCTTTGCGACCGGAAGCATCCGCATTTGAGAACTGCATTTGTTTGGTCCATCCTGCCTTTGTAGCTAACCCGTGTCAATGTATATTGTGAGTTTGAAACCACTTCCCTTTCGTACAAAAGGCTTTGTTGCCATTGATTTTCAAAACAGTTGACTTCTTGTCAAAAGGAAATGATGGAATTTGGGGGGAATGTCAGGGTGCACTTCTCAGGTCAAACTTAGAGTTTTTCTATTTATAGTACACGAGTGAATGAGTTCAAATGATTTCCTTCATCAACACGTCCTCCCTAAAATAATTTGACGGCATCTTTCCAGGACGTGGAGCAGTACATGCTGCGCACGGGCACGGTCAACAGCATGGAAAGCTCCCACTCGCTGCCGTCCATGTCCATCAGCGCCAGCTCCCAAAGCAGCTCGGTCAACAGCCTGGCGGACGGCTCGGACGACAGCGGCGAGATGGCCATGATGCAGGAGGGCGAGCACACCGTCACCTCCAACAGCTCCGTCCTGCACAAGCCGCTGGTCAGTCCCGGCCGCGTTTGTTACCGTTGGGCGTGAAACGCGTCTCAGTTTTGCCTCATTGGCGTTTGGAAAAACTGTGACGGATGTAATATTGCACCCCCTACTGGAAAAGTCAAGTCATTGCAATACATACGAAAGAAAAGGGGATTGCCCTTCTATTGAAGCTGACCTGTCCACTGTTGTCATCCTGTGCAGAGCCACGATAACATCTATGATGACCCCTACCAGCCGGAAGTGGACTTGCAACGAGATGCCTCGTCCGCCGGCGTAGGTGGTGCAGGAGGAGGAGGGGGCGGGGGAGGAGGAGGAGGAGGAGGAGGAGGTGGAGGAGGCAGGCGCCGTCGAGGCCGTGACCATTTCGCCACCATCCGGACCGCCTCGCTCGTCACCCGCCAGATCCAAGAACACGAGCAGGGATCGGCCCTGAGAGAGCAGATGTCCGGGTAAAGCCACAAAAAATGTAACATCAGCACTTTGCGAGGTCCAACGAATACCTGAACGTCCAAAAAAATCAGAATTAGACTCTAACTCGCTACCTGTAAAGTTGCTGGTGTTTGCGCCAACACTTTGTTTTTTTCGGTCCGCGCAGGTACAAGCGAATGCGTCGGCAGCATCAGAAACAGTTGATGGGTCTTGAAAACAAGCTGAAGGCAGAGATGGACGAACACCAGCTGAGATTGGACAAGGAACTGGAGAACCAGAGAAACAGCTTCTCTATGGAGGGCGAAAAGTTGTGCAAGAAGCACTCGGCTATCATGGACAAGGAGGTGAGATGTTATTTTACACTCCACAATTACAAAATCAGCATAATTGTATTTAAAAAAAAAAAAAACTTTTTTTTAATTAATACTAGTTTTGAATTACTTGAGTTGTTTAACCCCTGAGCGTTATTTTATTTTGAAATGGCTTTGTCAGAACCAACAAAAAGCCAAAAAATGGTCAAATAACGCCCAGGGGTTAAATGTATACATTTGCGCCTTTTTAAAAATGTAAAATAACAAATTTAATCAAATTGTTTCATCCAAAAGGAACTTGCTAATCGATAATTGTGATTAATATATTCTTCATAATTGAGCAGCCCTAATCACAAGTATTGTATTTTAGCAAAAATACTCCTTTGTGAAACTGTAAATATACCTTAAAAATATCTGGCTATATGTAAAATGATTTAATGTACTCGTTTTTACTTCCTAAAAGAATAAAGATTTGTTTTAAAACTTGATTAAAAATGTTGAATGTAAACTTTTATTTAAAAGTATTTTTTTTATATAATTAAGAAAAAAAAAGATAAATAAATGCCACTAATATTAGATATGTATTTTATTATTTTTTTATTTGTTATTTATTAATTTTTAAAAAATAGAGGACAAATTATGGAATGGTTGGTCTTACCATAAAAATTGAAAAGTTGTCATTTTATAAATCGCAGAAAAAAAGTATAGTTTGCAAATTGGATGAATGATTTTGATCAAATTCACTGGATGTGAAATTGAGTTTTTTCTTCTTTTTTTTCCCTCCTGCTCAGACCAAGGCGGTCCTGACTGAGGAGAAGAAGTTCCAGCAACACATACTGGGCCAGCAAAAGAAGGAACTGACAAGTCTGCTGGAGTCGCAAAAACGACAGTATCGCCAACGCAAGGAGCAGCTCAAAGAGGTACGGGATATATTTTTTCCCCCCCCATTTCTGCCAGCACAAACCCAAGAAATTGCTCTTTGCGTGCTCGTGCGACTCAAGGAGCTGAACGAGAACCAGTCGACGCCCAAGCGGGAGAAGCAGGAGTGGCTGGTGCACCAGAAGGAGTGTCTGCAGCAGCACCAGGCGGAGGAGGAATCGGGTCTGCTGAGGCGGCAGAGGCAGTATTACGAGCTCCAGAGTCGCCAGTACAAGAGGAAGATGCTGCTGGCGCGCCACAACCTGGAGCAGGATCTCCTCCGAGAGGTAACCCGGAGTCGGCTTGAAGACTTTTTTTTTTTTTTTGGGCAAGTTGCGTACGTGTTCTCTCCGTCCGCCAGGAGCTGAACAAGAAGCAGACGCTGAAGGACCTGGAGTGCGCCATGCTGCTGCGCCACCACGAGTCCACGCAGGAGCTGGAGTTCCGCCAGCTGAGCCTGGTGCAGCGCACCCGGGCCGAGCTGATCCGCACCCAGCACCAGACGGAGCTCACCAACCAGATGGAGTACAACAAGCGGCGCGAGCAGGAGCTGCGTCAGAAGCACGCCGTGGAGGTCCGGCAGCAGCCCAAGAGCCTGAAAGTGAGTGACGACCAGAGCCGGGCGGGAGACGAAGCCCGCTTAGAAAAGGTAGAGACGAGGGAGGAGGATGGAGAAAGCGCCGACGGTGCGCATGATGATGATGATGATGATGACGTGAAGCCGAATAGAAGCGAGTGCTGGGAGGTAGAGAACCTGAGCGGGGACCACGATGGGTTCGAAAACCCAGACGTGACCAACGAGATACTCGGAGAAGCGATTAATCAGGGCACGGAATATTTACATGACGATGCTATGAAACCGAACCGAAGAGAAGGCTCCGAAGGGCTGAGAGAGGTCAAAGGGGTCGAGTGGGACGGTGCAGAATTTAGAGAGCAGGACGAACGTCCAACCGGGGGCCAGGATGACCACAACACCACATTTGTGCTTGATGGGAGGGAAGGCTGGCAAAATGAGGAAAATGAAGTTTTGACGCGTGACGTGAAGCTGAACCGCGAGTCTGACGAGCACGAGGGCTGGGAGGAGGCGAGGGAGGTGGAAGGCGTCCCGTGGGATGACGAGGAAAATGAGGAGGAGGAGGGCAGAGGCGTGGCCGACGGCTGCCCGTCCGAGCTCATCTCTCTCGAAAAGCGACGCCAGCGCGAGCCGGACGACCTGTCCGAGTTCTACTTCCCCGACGTCCCCGAGGAGCTGGAGGCCGTCCCCAGCGTCCCCCCGCCGCCTCCGTCCTCCCTCCCGTGGCTCGTCTCGCACTCGGTGTGCCTCCTGCTGTCGCTGTGGGCCGCCGCCCGGCCCTCCAACCTCACCCTGCTGCTCCTGTGCGTCTTCCTTCTGTCCCTGCGCCGCTCGCCTCCGCCGCCCTCGCTCGGCTCGCTGCTCCTCTCCGCCGAGCTGGCCCTCCTGGCTCATTTCTTCTCGTACCTCCTCCTGCGCTCCTGCTTCTCGCTCTCCTTCTCCTCCTACTTGTGGCTCAGCCTGTGGGCCAGCGGCCTGATGAGTTTGGGGCTGTCCCTCAGCCTGGGGATGTACTACATCCCCATGATTTTGGTATCGGCGTCCTTTTTGAGCTCGCCCTCCCTCTTCCTGTCGCTCTACCTGGCGGTGGTGCTGGTGGTGCGGCCGGCGCGCCGCTTCCTCCAACGCGCCCCCCGCAAGGTCAACCGGCTGTGCATGCGCATTCTATTCCGCCTGCCGCGGCCGCTCTTCGCCGTGTGCCAGTCGCTCCTGGGCGGCGTGGCCGAGCGCAGCCTCTACGAGATGTTCCCCAAAGCGGGGCGCAACTGGGGGGTGCGGGGCTCCAAAATCCCCGTCCCCCTCAAGAGCCTCCCCCCAAATCAGCAAACCCGCAGCCAGCGGCCTTCCCGTCTGGCGCGGGCCGTCCTCCGCGTGAAGCAATTCGTCCGGCGCCCTCTAGGGGTCCTCGCCGATCTGGCCAACTCGCTCGTGCTCAGTTTAGCCGGGAAGCTGGTCCAGAAGCTCCCGGTTGGCGTTCGCCTCTGGTTGAGCCGGGCGGGGCTTTTCAAGAAGAGGCGGCCCAGCAGGCTGCCTCGACTTCTGCCCCGCGAGGTGCGGGAAGCCCGGCTGAGGGAGAGGCTGAGGCGGGAGCGGGAGAGGCGGCGGAGGGAGGAGAGGGAGAAGATGCTCCGCGACGATACCCGCTGGGAGTGCGGTCTGAGGAGAACGTCCTCGGGAAGGTTTGTCAGGGGGAAGGTTCGGCCGTGGAGATGAGAGCAGAGAAAAAAGGCGGAGCTAGTCAGAACTTGCGTGTACGCGTGGGTGATAAATGCGGGTCATTCCTTCTTTCCAATTCGAAATTAACTCTTTGACTGCCAAAAACGTTAAATAACGTTTAGTAAAATCCTATGGAGGAGTGCCAAAGACGTTAAAAGACGTTTGTTTCAAAACAGAGGTGAAACTAACCATTTTCTATTGTTGATTACTGAAAAATGGAATAAGGTAGAAACAAACTTTTTTTTCTGATGAAAGATGAGAGTCCAATCTTTCATTTGGTAGTATGTGTGTTTCCATAGTCCAAACACAACATTTTCTGTGGACCTTGAAAGATCAGTCAAAATGCTTAAAATCGGCTGGCACCCACGGCATTTCTTTTCTGAAAACGTCTGGCAGTCAAAGAGTTAAAAAGTGACGTTTATCTGATTTGACACAAACAATGAAAAATGGCTTGTTTTTAAATTAGCTGGGAACCCGAACTGTAAAAACAAGCCACAGGACTAAATTAGATTGAAGTATTTAAATGATCGAGGTTAGGCTACGTTAAGCTACGTTAGCTTGTTAGCCACCGCTCTCAGTATACAAAGAACGTATTATTGTAATCGTCTGAAAAGATCAAGCTTTTTTTGTTTTTTTTGTTAAATGGAAACATTTGAAAATAACAAAATAGCCTTTTACGTTATTTTATTTTATTATTTTTTTTAATGTTTGACGGATTGTCCGGTTCCATGCCCCGCCCCTCCCAGCCTCTCCCTCATTAGCTATTGCGTTGTGGCCTCCACACCAATCAAGCTTTAACATTTCATTATTTTGCTTTTTGTAAAAGTTCCTTACGTTTATTTTTTGTTCTTAATTTGTAAGACAATTTGAAGTTGTTGTTTTTTTTATTACCGTGTCTGTGCAATTTATTTTTTATTTTTTATTTTTTTCAATGTTCTTACTTTATACTTGGAACAAATAACGTCGGACGTTAAACGCGGACAACAAATGTGTCCCAACGTTGCCGTGAACAGCAAACACTAGCTTCCTGGCTCAGTAACGTGCAACAAACGCCACCGTCAAATCTAGTGTGCGAGATATCAGATACTATTTGAGTCCAATTTCCATTTTTATTGCCGTTGATGCGATAATCGTGTTAGGTTTTACCATGTAAACATTTGGACGCGTTCTTATTCGTCACGTGAAGCCGTCGAGTGCCTTTTAAGTATTTTTGCACAAAAAGCCTTAAAATATTCTATGGAGAGATTTAAGTGAAGAGCGGAACGAGTCTATAACGGAACATATTCGAACTATAGTGTTAGATGTTTTTATGATATGAAGCCATATAGACAATCTTTTACGCAGAAGATTGCGTCCAAAGACCGAGAGTTCTTGAATGTGAAATTAGATGAAGTGAAAGCGATTTTGTTTGATTAATACAAACGTCCATTAAGTCGGACCAAAAAAAAAGCAACCAAATGCAGTGAACCCACGCTATTTGTGACGGGGAAAATCTGAGAGTAATCGACACCCTCCTTCAAAGAGCCTGAAATGTGCAGTTCACCCTGAACGTGCGTCTAAAGAGTGCCTCATCGTTGCCCGAGTGCGCGCATATTACCGAGAGGCTTGCGGAAGAGCAAAGAGAGGAAATTATTTATTTATTAAGTGTCATTTGACTGCCGGCATGTGCGCTAAGGGGCTTTCGGCTGGTGCAGCCACATTAGAGTGCCTCGTAGTTCACGGTGCACGTCACTATGAGAAGTAAAGAATAAGTGAGAAAATGTAAAAAAAAAAAGTCTTATGTGACTGAACAACACCTCTTCCTGTGGCGTGTCAAATTTGCAAGGCTTCACTGCTTTTCACTTTGCAGGGTCTTTACGTCATGTAATTGCGTTTAGGTGCCACAAGATGGCGGCCACGGACTACTTTTGTTTTGATCGATTTCAACTCCTGTTCAACAGATCCTTGAGTGAGGATGTGCTCCATACAAAAACGGGAATCGTCATAATTCACAAATTTTGAATGGCAAATATGCGTTGGTTCACTGCAATTGAAACGAAGGCGCTTAATTTCAAGTCTACGGTGCGACAGGGTGCGTTTCTAAAGAAGTTCAAATGTGTCATGCACGTTAGTGAGGACACCTTAGCAATATAGGATATAGAAGTTATTTTTGTTTAAAAAAAAAAAAGCAAAACTCTCTCAGGGCAAACAGTTTGCGCGTTGCTTTTTTTTTTTTTTTTTTGTTGCTTTTCACATATTTAATTTAAGTTATTTGCCGTTGATTTCCATTTGTG
This sequence comes from Vanacampus margaritifer, assembly GCF_051991255.1. Taxonomy (NCBI): domain Eukaryota; kingdom Metazoa; phylum Chordata; class Actinopteri; order Syngnathiformes; family Syngnathidae; genus Vanacampus; species Vanacampus margaritifer. The sequence goes on from NC_135449.1 coordinate 3,452,513, forward strand.
TTTTGATTTGTCCCCTGTTCCTCCGTGTATGTTTACGTGTTCGTATTGTGTTGTTGACACATCACCTCAACTTTGATACCTAATTGAAGCAGTATTTTTATTAATTTTTTTAAAGAACAATACTGCGTTGTTCGGCAGCCTCTTGTTCTATTTATTCACATTTGGCTGTCTTGCTCACATGCTTGGGAAAAAAAAAAAAAAAGAATGTCATATTTTTCTTTACACCAAAAATAAATTCAGCTGTTAAACTCATTGTCTTGTTTGTTTTTATGATTTCAGTTTCCTTTGTTGTCATTTATGTCCCCCTCCCCAATACCAGCCGTGTTGTCATCGTGGTCACTTTTTTTTGTTCTTGTGTCTTCATAAAGAAGAAGACTGGGCTTTTTGTGTTATTTATGTAATGACATTTTTTTCAATTTTTATGGTTAAAGACAAACTACTATAATTTATCATCTGAATCTGCTGATTTAAAAATAAATAAATAAATAAATAAATAAATAAATATATATATATATATATATATAATCATTCTGTAACTAATTAGTGGTATTAATATTTTTTTTGGTGCTTTTTGTCAACATTTGCTACATGAAAATGTATTTTAAATGTTGCCTCATCAAAAAAAAATTTTAGAAAATAATTATTTTACAATGTGAAAATGACAATTTTCATAACATTTAACATTTTCTTTAATGTTTAAAAACATACATTCAATTTTTTGTCAACATTCGTTATATGAAAATGTATTTTAAATGTTGCCTCATCAAAAAAAAAAATTTAGAAAATAATTATTTTACAATGTGAAAATGACAATTTTCATAACATTTAACATTTTCTTTAATGTTTAAAAACATACATTCATTTTTTTTTTGTAAAGTAAAAATGAGTACAATAAATTAAATTTATTAATAAATATTTATTTAATAAAATATAAAATAAATAATTTAATAAATTTACATCTTACAATTAAATTGGTAAATTGGAAATAAAATACATATAAATACAATAATTCTCCATGCATACTCAATTTTTATTTTTGTAGAGAACAGCCATCATGTATGCTAATTTATATTACAATAATATATATATATATATATTTTTTCATATTCCACACCAATTTAGAGTTATCGATTGTTCTCAAATCAAAATTGATAGAAACACAACAGTAACATGAAGATAGTGACCCCACCCCCCCCCCCCCCCCCCACCCACGAACCCTGATGTGTGCTGGACCTGGATCTCTCTTCCTGCCTCTGTCCTCTTCCCTCTAACCCCGCAGTCCAAAGAGCTGCAGATCAAGCGCCAGTTCCAGGACACGTGCAAGATCCAGACCCGCCAGTACAAGGCCCTTCGGAACCACCTTCTGGAGAACACGCCCAAATCGGACCACAAGGCCGTGCTGAAGCGCCTGAAGGACGAGCAGACCCGAAAGCTGGCCATCCTGGCCGAGCAGTACGACCACTCCATCAATGACATGCTGTCCACGCAGGCTGTGAGTCGGGCCGGGACGCGGAAAGTTCTTGTATAGTCTCGGGCATAAAATCCAAACGTACTCAAAGTGTGCTTTGAGGTGGAAGATAAAGATGGATTCCTTGATTGATTCGGTTTAAAATTTGATAACAAGCTTGTGTCCGCTCCCTTTTGTCTTCCCCGCAGCTGCGATTGGACGAGACGCAGGAGGCGGAGTACAAGGTGCTGCGCATGCAACTGCAGCAGGAACTGGAGCTGCTCAACGCCTACCAGAGCAAGATCAAGATCCACACGGACACGCAGCACGAGAGGGAGGTCAAGGACCTGGAGCAGAGGGTCTCCATCCGACGCGCGCTGCTGGAGCAGAGGGTCAGGACAGGATTTATTTATTTTTTTAACAATAGAAATGTTAAGTTAAATATAGTCATAGTCATAGCAAAATCAGTCCAAATCCAGTAAAACAAAGGGGTTGCTTCAGTGAAAACGGCTGGGAGTGATTTAAGTGACTTAAGTGTAACGGTTGAAGTCTCGGAGAGCTCCGCCTCTTCCCTCCCGCGGTGACAAATGAAGCTTCATGAAGCACTTGTGATATTTTTTTTTTTTGGACTCCTCCTAGATGGCGCTCTTGGTTTTAAAAATAGCAGTTTTTTATCTTTAAATCAAGAGCACCATCCAGAGGAGTGAAAAAATGTCGCAAATGCTTCGTGAAGCTTCGTTTTTTTCCCATCGCTGGCTGTGGGAGCCGTTCAGCATTATGTCGCCTCAAGATTGAAAGTCTGGATGTTTATTAGAAAATAATGAGTGGAAATAGTTTGGTTAGATACATCTGAGGAAACCTGTTCTGGTAAAAATTATTAGCCATTGATGCTAGTTAGCTAGCTCCCTAGCAGGTAAACAAGCACCATGGGAGCTAGCAACGAAGCTAGCAAGCTAGCACCTGGGGCTAAAGCCAAACTGTGGCAGGGTTTTTACTTTCTGGACCCTGGATTTGCAACCCGTTATTTTATTTTTCACTGCATGCCACTTCTTATTTATTACATCACTCATGGCTCAAAGACCTTTGAACAAGAAGTTGGAAAGATGATGTAACCACACTTTGCCTTTGTGTAGCATCAACGCCTTTCTTGAAACATAAGGCTTAAGATCATTTCGACTTCCACCGCGTCATGGTGTCCTCTCGTGTCCTCAGATCGAGGAGGAGATGCTGTCGCTCCAGAACGAGCGTTCCGAGCGCATCCGCACCCTCCTGGAGCGTCAAGCCAGCGAGATCGAGTCCTTCGACTCCGAGAGTTTACGCCTGGGCTTCAGCGGCATGTCCCTCACGGGGCACTCGGGCGACGCCTACTCCAAGCAGGGTTACCCCAACGCGCCGCCGCCGCCGCCGACCCCCCGCTCCGCCGGCCACTGGAGCCACGGGGTGGGCGGACCCCCGCCGCAACCGTCGCGACGCAGCCACAACAGCGGCGGCGAGCGTAGGAGCGACTCCTCGTCCTCGCACCTGGCGCTGGCGCTGGCCATGGGGAGGGAGGGGGGTAGGGAGGCGCACCACTCGTCCCACTCCTCCTCTTCGTCGTCGTCCTCCTCGTCTTCCTCCCACCACCAGCGCCACCATCTCCCGCAGCACTACCACCACCAGAGCACACCGCAGTTGTACCGCGAGCGGGAGCGGGATAGGGACCGCGAACGGGAGAAGGAGCGGGACTGGCCCGGAGTGCGAGGACCCGGCGGAGATCTGGTCCACCCTCTGCCCTTGCCCTTTTCCCATCACCTGCCGTCGCGCTCCTCCTCTCAGTCCCTCGCCATGCTACCTCCGCCACCCCCGGCACCCCCGTCCATCTCCGGCCCGTCGTCCTCCTCGTCTTCCTCCTCGTCCTCGCAGGGGGGGGTCTACGGGGGCATTCGCGCCGCCCCCAGCCTAATGGCGCTGAGAAACAGCCCCCAGCCTCTGAGGAGGACGGCGTCCGGCGGGGGGCCCGGGGCCGCCGCCGGCCCTGACGGCGTCCTGAGCCGGAGCACATCGGTCACCTCGCACATCTCCAACGGCTCGCACATCTCCTACTCCTAAACTCGGGGTTCTCAAACTTTTTGGGTGCAGGGGAGAATTTGTTTTCATTTTCTGAACACCAGTTAAGCTACTTAAACAGTTACTTGTTCCAATATAGAGTCTACAGTTAATCTCCACTATATACAGCTCTGGAAAAAAAAACCCTCCCCCCCCCCCCCAAAAAAAAAAACGTGAGTCTGAATGTGGAGTAGTACCAGTAGTAGTAAGCAGGCTCCCTCTAGTGGTACATGAAAGAATCACTTCCTAGTTCAACTAATTGGAGTACAGTTCGTTTTATTAAAGAACAGTTTTTTTAATAGTTAAAAATTGTATGTAAATTGAATCATTAAATACAGTTTTTTTTAAGTGGTGCTCGGTGTAAAATATTTACATTTAGAGTTTGGATTCTGTTGTCAGTGGTTTATAGGATAGAACAAAATTGTCATTTTACTCAAAAATGACAGTGGTCTCAATTTTTAACAGAGCTGTATATACCAAAAATTTGCGAGGAATCGATGCCCATCCAAAAAGTGTTGGAATTGCCAAAAGATGACACTAGATGGCAGCAAACCACTTTTTTTTTTTTTTTTTTTGGACATGGCTCTGGCCTGACTAAACGAGGCTCCTGCCCTCACTTTAACATTTCCTGGGCTCAAGATGGCGCCAAAGCAATATTATTTTATACCCCATTTGGCGTGAACACAAAACATTGGCGAGTTTTTCTTTAGTCTCTAAATTTTTTTTTTTAAAAAGTCTTATTCCCAAAAGTAGGACTTAAATCATGTAATATGACCCTTTTGTTCTTTAAAAAAAAAAAAGAGAGAGAGAGAGAGGCTGGTAATACAGTGGTGCCTTGACTTAGAAGCCGTCGCTCGGCAGATTTTTTTTACTTTAACTTGTGAGCAAGAATTTGAGATACGAGCGCCAGTTGGTGGCAGTTTGGCAAATAGCGAACAGTTCTTGGAATTTGAGGCTTCAGGCTATTGATTATGACACCCAATGAATGTTTGTTTCAAACTAAACAGTAAATAAAGATAGTTTCATGTTATGAATTAAAATTAACTTTGCCTTAGAAGAGTATGCTAGCATAATGCTAACACACACTGCAAAATTCTATAGACAAGCTAGCGAAAAATGTCAAATATTCGTAGTCATAGAACAAATGCAATTCATAAGTCAAGGCACCACCATATATCACAATCATATCGATGTAAAACATTTTTGGGAACCCCCAGTTTGAGAACAACCATCCTAGCCCGGTTTAGGACAGTAGCTAACACAGGCTAATGCTAATGTTAGCTTGCCTGGACACTCCCGTTAGCCACTCAGGGTGGGAGAGACGAGAAAGGAATGTAACACCTTACAACAAACAAAATAGTGTTTTGTTTTTTTTAATACTTTGTAGGACTTTTTCTCTCTTCCTTATCTGAGCTGCACATTTAGCAGCCGCGTCTTCTTCTATGATGTTCTTTGGCGGAATGGAGAAAGCGAGAAGACAGCAGGAAGGACAAGAGTCACTTGGTAATTGTTTTTGGTGTACGCACTGTACTTGTATGTAGTGTCCAGATATATAAGCGCCGCTAATTCAAGAGAAAAGAGAAGTCACTAAAATGGGTCCACTTGAGACTATTTAAAAAAAAAAAAAAAAAAAAAATTTAATGTTTGGTTAATTTTTTTGCATTAAGTGTTAGGGGTTAAAAAACACAAATGTTGCTTGGAACGTCACCGATGCCTTTAAGGGTTTCTTAAAGGGATGTCCTGTCGTCCAAATGTGTATTTGATGACCACAACTGAATGTTTGTAAAGAGAAAGAAACCGTGTACAAATAAGGAAGATGATATTAATAATTCAGGCATACATGACGTATTGAGTATCTTAACGTGTAGGCGTCACTTCAGTGCATGAGCTCGATGTGCAAAAGTCATTCGTAAGCATCACCAAACATATTTGAAATGTAACGTAAGCCGTCTCACCGCCACACATTTTTTGGTCTTTATTGTACATATTTATGTGGAATATTATAAGCCGGTTTTATAGTGACGCAGATGCCGACGTGTCATTTTGATATACGGTACTGTATTCAAATGAGTGTCGAATTTCAGAGCCTAACTACTCCAAATGCATTTTCTAGAGTTGTCAATATGAACATAGGCAATCTTGATTGTAGCTGTCGTCGTATCATGTTCTCACTATTTCAAAAAAAAAGAAGAAAAATACTGTCAGGTATGGTTTGTGTTTGAGGTATTAACGATTATTAATAAGGAATTATTGATAATTGTTATTTATGTGTGTGTTGAACAGTGAAGTCTCGTTATGATGCCACTTTTTTTTTCTCTCCACAAGACAAGAATCAAAAGACATTTCAGCAACATGTTACATATACATGAATGTTTTCTGTTTGATTTCAGGTGTCACTCGGACACACGTGAGGCCGTCGCCGTTTGCTAGATTAAGATCGGCTGACTTGTTGTGCGTCGTAATCGTCCGCTTGAAGCCTTTGAACGAGAGTTTTCACCTGTTGTGACTTGTCAACGACAAATTATGTGATGTCTTCTCAAAATGGCGCAGAACTTTAATGTTAAAAACTGCTCCCGACGGCCTCATGTCCGTCGGAATGAAACCAAAACTAAATAGAAAATATATTTATGTGTTTATATTAGTGGTGCTCCGATCTTGATCGGCCATTTTCCCTGGGAAAGTGTACCTGCATGACGTCACTCGCGACGCGACAGCACGCACGGATTTATATATGAATGGATTGTAAATACTACTACAAGCCATTCATGTGTAAATCAGTCACAAGGCCGTGCGTGCTGTCGAGTCGCACCGGGAGTGACGTCATGCAGCCGACAAATTCGGCCTTCCGAGGAGCCAGCATTGTGAATTTGGACACAGACTGTGTCAATCAATGCCAATGACGAATTTGTCGGGTGCATGACGTCACTCCCGGCGCGACTCGACAGCACGCACAGATTTACGCGTGAATGGAGTCCGGTCAATGCGCATTGCCAATCTATTCATATGTAAGTCCGTGCGGCGTGCACGCTGTCGAGTCGCGCCATTAGTGACGTCATGCAGCCGACAAATTCGGTCTTCGGAGGACCCAGCCTTGTGAATTTGGGCACAAGCATTGCCAATCACAAAAATGGATCACCTGCAGCTTGTACTTTATAACCTGCCGCTAATTCAAGCCCCGCCCACTTTACCTATAACTGCACGTTAGAGAGCAAACCAGTCACTGAATCATGTCAGTTTTAAATAATATCCTGTTTATATTTAAATGGATTCGAGTCCGGGCTTCGGCCTTCCTGGGTGGAGTTTGTATGTTCTCCCCGTGCTTGCGTGGGTTTTCACCGGGTACTCCGGTTTCCTCCCACATTCCAAAAACATGCATGGCAGGTTAATTGAACACTCCAAATTGTCCCTAGGTGTGAATGTGAGTGTGGTTGTTCGTCTCTGTGTGCCCTGCGATTGGCTGGCAACCAGTTCAGGGTGTACCCCGCCTACTGCCCGAAGCCAGCTGGGATAGGCTCCAGCACCCCCGCGACCCTAGTGAGGAAAAGCGGCCAAGAAAATGGATGGATGGATGGATTTAAATGGATGGAAATTTGGATTTAATATTTTTTAACAAAAGATAATTGACAGATTCATTTGTTAGTGAGCAGCTCTAAAATTGAAAATCGGCAGCATAAAACACTGATCGGAACACCCCTAATATATATGTATATATACACTACACCCAAAAATGTCAAATATATTTTTGGGGTGAAATGACCTCTTATTGGTAAACCAGGAAATGTTTTGGTAAGGTCAAATGTCACCCCAAAACAAAATATCCTTAACATTTTGTGGGTAGTGCAAACAGTATCTACAGTAGAGCATAAGTTGACTCGTGAACTCTGACCTACTCTGATTTTTGTACAATTGGCCACTGGAATGTAAAGCCTGTTTAATTTTTTTTTTTTTAAGTGTTTGTACTTCAATTCAGGACTACATATAGAAAGCACAGGAGGACATGTGGACAGAAGAGGGTGAGACCGGGCCTCGACTGAGCCGCTAGCTCGCTCGCTACCGAGCTAGCGGCAGTGACCGGAGCAGATCAGTCAAACCCACACTTGGTGTCGTGACACTGCTGAGGCCCAAAAGTCCTTTCCCCTCCTCACATGGTAGTCCAAAATGCTCCCAGGAGGCCTCAACGGAATCGGAAGAGGACATTTTGACTCGGAAAAACACCAGCTCAAGACAATTCCCCGTGTAAAGCTTCAGTTGGGAAGACTGAACCGAAACAAAGACTGGCAAGTTGGAAAAATGCTCGTTTGTGTCAAGAGGAAAGCGTGACAGTGTTTGCGGGCGAATTGTTAGTGTGGAGGTTTTGTTTGGAATGTTTCAATCTCATTCCGGGCTGAGGAACATGTTGGAAATGAAATGGGGTGCTTTAAGTAAAAGATAATAAATTGATATTAACACAATTTTATTTTTATGTATTTTAGAGCAATAGACTGAAATTAAAACGGTTTCAGCTTTACTTTTTAATCGGCCGTCAGATTTTGATGAAAGGCGGACAATATCAGTCCATCCTAGACATTTATTCAGTTGTTGCAAGTTAAGGTTCAATAACACAAGACAGTGGATCTTAACAGGAATTTATTAGTTTTCACAAACAAATATAAAGAGGACAAGACAGACTACAGCCTGGTACAAGGATTTTTCTTTTTAAATCTGACAGATCCCCCAAACACTTGAACCGGATCTTCTGTGCATGTAGCAGGCCTAACAGAACACAAACAAGGAAATGTTTGAACTCGCCGGCGCCTCTAGTACTCCTCGCCTTCCTCGTCGTCGTCTCCCACGCTGTCGGTGCCCACCTCCTCGTAATCTTTCTCCAGGGCGGCCATGTCTTCCCTGGCCTCGGAGAACTCGCCCTCCTCCATGCCCTCGCCCACGTACCAGTGCACAAAGGCGCGCTTGGCGTACATCAGGTCGAACTTGTGGTCCAGTCGGGCCCAGGCCTCGGCGATGGCGGTGGTGTTGCTCAGCATGCACACGGCCCGTTGCACCTTGGCCAGGTCGCCGCCGGGCACCACGGTGGGCGGCTGGTAGTTGATGCCCACCTTGAAGCCGGTGGGGCACCAGTCCACAAACTGGATGGAGCGCTTGGTTTTGATGTTGCTGATGGCCGAGTTGACGTCCTTGGGCACCACGTCGCCGCGGTACAGCAGGCAGCACGCCATGTACTTGCCGTGGCGGGGGTCGCACTTCACCATCTGGTTGGTGGGCTCGAAGCAGGCGTTGGTGATGTCGGCCACCGACAGCTGCTCGTGGTAGGCCTTCTCGGCAGAGATGACGGGCGCGTAGGTGGCCAGCGGGAAGTGGATGCGCGGGTAGGGCACCAGGTTGGTCTGGAACTCCGTCAGGTCCACGTTGAGGGCGCCGTCGAAGCGCAGCGAGGCGGTGATGGACGACACGATCTGCCCGATCAGCCGGTTGAGGTTGGTGTAGGAGGGCCTCTCGATGTCCAGGTTCCTGCGGCAGATGTCGTAGATGGCCTCGTTGTCCACCATGAAGGCGCAGTCCGAGTGCTCCAGGGTGGTGTGGGTGGTCAGGATGGAGTTGTAGGGCTCCACCACCGCCGTCGACACCTGGGGGGCGGGGTAGACGGCAAACTCCAGCTTGGACTTCTTGCCGTAGTCCACAGACAGGCGCTCCATCAGCAGGGAGGTGAAGCCGGAGCCCGTTCCGCCGCCGAAGGAGTGGAAGATGAGGAAGCCTTGGAGTCCTGTGCACTGGTCAGCCTAAAAAAAACATCTAAATGTGAGCTTGATCATTTGATTAATTACCGCAACCCGAAACGCAACATTTTGCTCAGACTCCAAAAATACTTACCAGTTTGCGAGTTCTATCAAGGACCAGGTCGATGATCTCTTTCCCGACCGTGTAGTGACCACGAGCGTAGTTGTTGGCCGCGTCCTCCTTCCCGGTGATCAGCTGCTCCGGGTGGAAGAGCTGGCGGTATATTCCCGAGCGGATTTCATCTGCGGACCACCCAAAAATATTTTTGTTATTTTTTTTTGCCAATCAGATTTCTGCCTTTTGAATCATTAGTGCAACTTAAGCTATTTAACCGATTAGATTTCCAATTTGTCTTAACGGAGCCAGACGACATCAACATTCAGTCCTCATTGGTTGGTCAGAGCAAAACGGGTGTCGCGGCAGGTTGTTTATACCGATGACGGTTGGCTCCAAATCGACGAAGACCGCTCTGGGGACGTGCTTGCCAGCGCCGGTCTCGCTGAAAAAGGTGTTGAAGGAGTCGTCGCCGCCGCCGATGGTCTTGTCGCTGGGCATCTGGCCGTCGGGCTGGATGCCGTGCTCCAGGCAGTACAGCTCCCAGCAGGCGTTGCCCATCTGGGCGCCCGCCTGGCCAACGTGCATGGAAATACATTCGCGCTGGAAGAGGAAAATGGATCAGACAATTGGTCAATTTTTTTTTTGGAATAATTAGAATTAATGTAAAGAGTAGTTTTTTTTTTGCATATTTACTTCAGCATCTTTTTTTTTGTATATGTAAATTTAAATTTTTGTTTTTATGAATCTATTACATTCAGCTCAGACAATCCATTTTGGTTCGTCCTATCTAAAACGATTCCGCAGTCACATGACAGTTTCACCCAATCCAATGTGACTAGTAGTGATTCAATTCCACCAATCAAATTGAACCAGGCAGTCACGTGGCCTAGCAGCAACGCCTTTACAGCCTACAATAACTATCAGAGTAAAGGTTCACATTTGCTTCAATTTGTTGTATAATATAACATCTGAAGACTGCGTTTTACTTAGTTTCGTTAAATTATTCCAAGGTAATTTAGCTTTTTTTTTTTTTTTTTTGCTTTCTGTGCCATTGTGTTGCGTTGCGTTCAAGGACATGCGGCTATCTGATGGCGCTCTCTGCTTGAGGCCCTGTGCGTGGGGTGGGGATTAACTTCCGGCTTCGCCGCGCGCTAACGGGGAGGCTTAAATACGTAACGAGTTTAGTAGTCGCCAAAGAAGAATTTAACATTTAAACACAACAAGAGCGGCCATTGTTAGGTTAAAACGACCCATTCCCCACCCCCGTCAGTTTGAACTACGCAGACATTTTTTTTTTGGGCGCAGCCACGCAGTCATCCAACAAAAGCGACACCGTTTTCTTTTTTTTTTAACTGCGCAAAATTTCATGGTTTAGAATCCGAACAGCACCGACTGTGCATTAATATTTTTTAAATCGACATTAGTATTGTAAAATAACCAAAAACGACGAAATTTCACGTTTTCTTACGACGACGACACTCGGTGATAAGCAAATTATTCCTCTTATTAATATCATCAGCACTGTTGCGTCATTATTTAATTTCACACTTACCATGTTTGTAGTTTTTCTTCGCTGACGTCGAGTAGTCGGATGAAGAAGTTAACGCAACTGAGGAGGGAAAAAGGAGGAAGGGGTACTTATAGTGTAGCAAGGGGGCGGGGCTAAGGTCCAAAAGTTTGAATTTCTCGCGAGCGGACCGTTTTTTTTTTCCTTCAGCGAACCGTTGGTCATGCTGCATTCAGTGTGGCTCGTGAATATGTAAACCTGATTAAGCATCATGTGCTGCTTGTTGAAGTGAGATAAAGGTGTATGGTACACTGTAGATTTTATTTTGTTCAGATTTGAACCTTGCAGTGAAGTAACCATGCGCTGAATTCATTTTTGTTTTTCAAGAAAAACTAAATAGACAATAAAATATACTCATTAGTGGACACATCATTGGGTACACTAATGTAAACTAATGCAAAACATGTAACCAATGTGTCGCTTGTTGTACGTACATAAAATAATGTTTTAATTGACCAATTTGACTGATCATTTAATTATTGAAAATGGTGGTTAACCATGAGCTAATAGCTAGCTAGGGATCGTGGATATAAAACTACACACCCATGTTCAAATACTAGGTTTATTAAATTAAAAGGGGCATAACCTGTACAACTCAATTTGCTATATGTGGATCATCACAGTTTTTTTTCTTATTGTGAACCACTCAGCTCCATTCGACTACTCGTGTCTTGTCCAGGTGTACTCTTGCAGATAGATGGATCTTTTCTTTAGCCTGTGAGGGCAATTAAAAAGCAGGGAAATGTTTCAAATGCCCCCTTGTATAATGCAATGAAACGATAATGGCAAAATGGATCAACATGAGCAGCTGTGTTTTTATTTTTGAGAGGTATTCATTTAACTGCAATGGTTTATCATTGCAATTAATAGATGCTTGTAAAATGGTGGCCAATGTAATTTAGCTGCACAAAAGCAGGGAAATGCTTAAAAACCTCCCACAACAACAAATTGCGATGATAATATTGATACACAATGAATACTGCATTGAAAGTTCCAATCAAGTGTTATCATGTAAGTGGTTTAACTGTAGTTTATTGTTTTGGTTATGTTGTATATGTATAATGCAAAGATAGAGCTTCTAAAATGGAGGTTAGCAAGGAAGTTGAAATTTAAAATGCCTCCCAATAGATTTTTGGAGGTAGATAACATTGTGCTAGTCACTAGTGTGTACCTAATATACACTTTTGTTTAGCTTTATTTCATGGGGCTGTAAATGTGGTGGAAAAAAATGTATGAATATAAATCGCTTTATCATAGCGGGGATGTAGATTAGCAAAATGCGACACAGTTCCGCGCCTTTTCTCCTCCATTGTACGAGCGTTCTATATCCGACTCTGACATCATTATTGCAGGCCGACGGGAAGGCTCGCTGCGCACCGCCCTTTAAGACGGGTCCGAGGCTCGGTCGTTGATGAAAAAAAAAAAAAAAGTCGTGGCGGCGGTGCTGGTTCCGAGACGCGGGGTAAACCGTCTGAGTCCGACCCACGGTCCCATCCAGCTGGCACGGAGGAGAAAAACAAACCGTGAGTGCATTTCGTGTGAGCCGACACGCCCGGGCAAAGAAGGAAGGAAGGGTGGGGGAGGAGGACCGCGAGGACGGGGAGGACCGACCGGACTCGAGGCCGCGGGAGACGGAAGTGAGAGAGGGGGTTGCTCCGAAGAGGAAGCCCTATCCCTTTAAAAAGCGAGTGGGACATAGCGGTGCGAGAAAAGGAGAGGAGGGGGAGAAGAACGAGGAATTAAAAAAGAAAAGGAAGAAAGACACAGGGAGGGCGGAGGGAGAGCGGGCGATAAAAAAAGAAAGATGACATCCTCGCGGCTGAGCGGCCGAGGTGGGGCGGCGGGCCGCGGCCCGGCGAGAGCGCCGCTCGCCCGGGCCACGGCTTGACTCCGACAACGAGGCTTCGACAAACACCCGAGTGGCCTAACGGACGAGCTCGGAAAACAGAGATTGACTCATTAATAGACTCATTAAAACAAAGCATGACTTGACGGGCTGACAGATAACGTGTCTTATAACCCATATTCGCTCTCCCGTGTTACAAAAAAAAAGACTTTTATTCACGCAGTGTTGTACAATTCCGACGTGGGCTTTTGGAAGGCAGCAGAGTTGGCTTGATTTTTAGCGGTGGCCTGATTCTCGTATTAATCCAAAAGGTCCGAGTCTGTAGGGAGAAAGGGACCTTGGTGCAACCCGGCCTGCGTGCGGTCCAGTACGGCCGACGCTCGTTCACTGCGGCGCCCATTTTTGGTGTAACTGCATCATGCCGTCCCCGTGACATCGCCACTTTTGATTCACCGTTTGTTTGTTTTTTTTTAACCCACCGTTTTTTGTTTTGTTTTCAACGTTGGGGGTGGCGGCTCAAGCATTGTTTTCGAGGGCCGACCCAAACCATGCGAAAGCTGCCCTCCTCGATCTCACACGAGCTGATTTTATAATCTCCATCTCAGTGGCGCAAAATGGATGCTGCGTGGAGCAATTTTCTCTTCCAGGCAGGCTTGGTGAGACCCTTTTTTTTTTGTTGTTCTCATTCTTAATTTCTCACATCGTCAATGGCCGCAGCGTAAAGCAATGCTGTTGTGGCGACTAGTGTGTGCACTTTTTGTGATGATGGCTTCTTGTCTCTCCAGAATGCTCCCACCCAGAACCAAGTGGAGGGGAGCCTCCAATCGGAGCTCATGTCGGTCCACACGAGCTCTCCCCAAACCCCACCCACCGAGCACATAGCTCAGCCTCCCTCCACCGTGGACACCACCGCTCTCAAAGAGGAGCCCATGCCCATCGAGGTCCATGAGATCGATCCACACGCTGCTGCGGCTTCATTAGGTACACCGACGGACGCGGTGACGGGTGTGCACTTGTTCCCCGTCGTTCGACTTTGAGTTGCCTCTTTAAACCGCCGCCGTCATGCTACAATTCCAGAAATGATCAATACTGTACAAAAAGCATCAAATTAGGGGTTGAACCGACGAGTCGATTTAACTACTCTCCACGTAGATGTGTTTGAAGTCAACTAATGGATAATCACGTCGTTTTTGGCATATCTTTGCGGCCATCATCGGACTGTAACACTCTTAAGCAACAAAATGTCCAAACAACATGATGACAACAAAAAAAAAAAATCACGTATCTTTGTGAGTCTGGAGTACAAAAATAGCTTTGTTAGCCTTGTTAGCTTTGGCTACTCTTGAAATATTCATACTAGCCGGCTGGCAGTGATAACAAGATTTTTATTTATATCACCGATTCATACCTGCGCCAACGTGACAACGCTTCAATGACTTCATTGTTTGACTTTGGACTTTTACGATATTTGGCGCCATAACAGAACACAAAAATACACAGGGTACCCCAAAAAGGTGAGGGTTTTCAGCAAATATGATTACCGTGGTTTAAATAGGCCAAAATCCCGTGCTTTGAATGTTGTACTAGTTCAACACAATTATAATAGCTGGCAAAAGAAGCACCCACACGGCAATTAGAAACCCAGCAAGGGGGCAGCGAACCCTGCTTGCAAATATATAATAAAAAAAGGAGAGTAATTGGTATGCTTCCAACAATGTTTAGAATTGTCTATATTAAAACTTTGTTTAAAAAAAATAAATAAATGAGCATCTCGCTGTGGCGACCCCTGATGGGACAAGTGGCAAATCACAGAAACATTCATATTTAAAGCTAGTCATTTTAATTGAATCATTATTTAAGTACTGTTTTTATTTTTCTTATATGTAAGCAGTGTGTAACAATCCGCAATATGGCACCGCGCCACAAGGTGGCGCCTCCTTGTTTTTGTCATGCCTTATACAGTACAGCACTTTTTTTTTTCATTTTGCCGTCAGTGTATTTGATGCCTGGACTTGTACGCTTAATCGTGACGCGTGGTGGAATAAAATCTCATTTTTGATCAACACTTTAAATACTACTATGCTATTATTTTGAATATTAGCTAAATTTTAATCCATAAAAACGTAGGTACATAGCATTTTGATGTTGATCAGGATGGTGGTAGTTTTTGGGTGGTTCGTACTGCAAACTATGGAAAAAAAATTCTAACCAGCATATTTATTAGAAAAGTTATTCATGTTGTCCTTTTTTTTTTTCTCCACCCCCCCACCCCCGGGTCCAGTGAAGCCCATGTCCCGGCCAGCCCGCGTGCCGCACATCTGTGCCATTTGCAACAAGCAGTTCAAGAACAACTACAACCTTCGGCGGCACCAGTCGGTCCACACAGGGGTACGCATGAAGGACAGGGCCAGAGAGCAGGCGGAGGGGGTGCAGGAGGGAGCCGCTGGCCCGGTGGTGGCGGTGGTTCCGTCGGTGATGGCGGTGGGGGCTGGAGGGAGGGCGGAGAGGACCCCCGGAGTGCCCCTCACCCTGCTGCACCTCTCCGCTCTTCCCCTTTTCGCCCCTCCCGGCGTGCTGGCGGGGGCCCAGCA
This sequence comes from Vanacampus margaritifer, assembly GCF_051991255.1. Lineage (NCBI taxonomy): Eukaryota > Metazoa > Chordata > Actinopteri > Syngnathiformes > Syngnathidae > Vanacampus > Vanacampus margaritifer. Next base: position 3,467,878 of record NC_135449.1, read on the forward strand.
GCCGCATCTGGCTAGTCAGGATGGTGACGGGGTTGCCATGCCCAATGTAATGGCTAGTGTTAACCCCCATGCTCCGCCTCCTGCTGCTGTCGTCATGGCCACAGGGGCGACAGTACAGGTGGGTCAGGGCCTTGTGCGGATGGCTGTTGTCAACCCCGAACCTTCAAGCATGTTGTTTCTTGAGCTACTGGCCAAAGGGATGCTTGAGTTTGGCTCTTGTGTGTCACCTGAAAACATTCCGTGCGTTACGGTTGACGGCGGTGGATAGGAAAAGTCTGCACACCCCTTTGCAAATGCTAGGTTTTTGTGATTTTTAAAACGGGAAGCTAAATAATTTCAATGCTTTATTATTTTTATTTTATTTTTTATTAATGAATTTAATTAATGTAATTTTATTAAAAACTAATTTAATTTACTCTAATCATTTTTAAAAAAATGTTGTTTATTTATAACTTATTTAATTTAACCACCATCATTAATTCAATAAAAAAATATTTTTATATCTATATTTTTTATTTAGTAGTATAAGAAATAGGTCTGTGTTTTTTTTTTTTTTTTTTTAAATACAAAAAAATATATATTTGAACAGGGGTGTGTAGACCTTTTACACCCACTGTACAAATCTTAGTTAAATAATTTCAATGCTTTATTATTTTTATTTTATTTTTTATTAATGAATTTAATTAATGTAATTGTATTAAAAACTAATTTAATTTACTCTAATAATTTTTTAAAAAATGTTGTTTATTTATAACTTATTTAATTTAACCACCATCATTAATTCAATAAAAAAATATTTTTATATCTATATTTTTTATTTAGTAGTATAAGAAATAGGTGTGTGTGGTTTTTTTTTTTGTTTTTTTTTTTTAAATACAAAAAAATATATATTTGAACAGGGGTGTGTAGACTTTTTACACCCACTGTACAAATCTTAGTGAAGTTATGAGGGACCAGAACCGACTCCATCCCCGTAGTAAAGTTGAAGAAACTTGCCGGACGCCACCACCACGCTCCCCTGCATGTTCTCTGCAAACAAAAAAAGAAGTCGTTAACATTCAGAGCAAATAACGCAACAAGGAACTGTATGCAAATATTACTTTTTAGCACACATATTAATATGTTGATGTTTGTGTTTATTCGAAGCCATGCAGGTCATGGTAATCCGCAGAAGTTGAATGAAGGGGAGGCAACTGCACTGTTGTTGTTTTTTTTTTGAAGATTCAGCTTTAATTCAAAAGGCTTTCTCAGTTTTGAATTTGGGAAGGAAGGAAATCAATTTAGAATTGAAGTAGCCTTTTGAATTAGAGTCCAGTTGTCTCCATTCAACTTTTAATCTAAACTAAACGTGCGTGGTTTTTTGTGTGTGTGCATGATTTCAGCATTCCAACATTTTTTTTTTTTAAACTTTTACGGCACGTTTTTTTATTTGCCTTCAGCGGCCCGCCAATCAGAACCCCACGCCGGTGAGGAAGAACCACGCGTGCGAGACGTGCGGCAAAGCCTTCCGCGACGTCTACCACCTCAACCGCCACCGCCTGTCGCACTCGGACGAGAAGCCCTTCTCCTGTCCCATCTGCCAGCAGCGCTTCAAGAGGAAGGACCGCATGAGTCACCACGTGCGATCCCACCAGGGCGGCGTGGAGAAGCCGTACATCTGTCCGCACTGCAGCAAGGCTTTCTCAAGGTGAGCCGCACGAGTGAATAACGCGACTGGCATCTTTATTGTGTCCTATCAGAAACTCTGCAGGCTTGTTTTGTTTTTTTACTTAAAAAAAAAAAAATCGGATAATTTTAATTAGTTTTTTTGCTGTAATTATTATTATTTTAAAATGCTTCATTTTAGTTTTAGTATTAGTTTTACTTTTTTATTTATTTATTTATTTTTTAATTTTAATTTTTATTTTTATTTTATTTTTATCTATATGGGGTTTTTACATTTGTCAAATGTAACACAAAAAAAGATTACCAAATGATGATATTGATTGACAGAGGAAAATGTGACTTTTTAAAAAATATATATCATTATAGTTAGCTTTAGTTACTTAAGTTTAAATTAAACTAAAATTAGAGCTGTGCAATTAATCGAAATCCAATTACAATTTCAATTATTACACTCCACAATTACAAAATTGGCATCATTGTAAACAAAAATAAAAGTTATTCATCCTCATTTTGAGTTGTTTAAATTTATGTATATCGTATTTGCAACTTTTTAATTTAAAAATGACTAATTTAATAAATCTTGTTTGCTCCGAAAGGAACTTGCATAATTATAGTGTTTCAAATCATTTGAATTGTTTTCATATTTTTCAATGTTTCAACATTTTCTTGTTTTGTACTAAAAAAAATAATTGTTCATTCAACTCATTCACTGCCATTGACGGCTATAGACGTCAAAAATTCATTTGAACTATTTCTATTAGTTTCAAATTTTTTTCCACTTTTGTTAACAAGAGTATGAAAACCTAGATTTTTTTTATTGTACATCCGGAACAGATATAAAATTTGTGATTAATTTATGAGTTAACTAGTGAAGTCATGTGATTAATTACAATTTAAAAAAAAAAATCATCTGATGCCCCTAACTAAAAAAAGAAAAGAAAAGATTATTAAAAATTAGGGGCGTCAGACAATTACAATTTTTTATTGTAATTAATTGCATGACTTCAATAGTTAACTCACAATTAATCACAAATTTTATCTGTTCTAAATGAACAATAAAAAAATCAAGGTTTTTATACTCTTGTTAACAAAAGTGGGAAAAAATGTGAAACCCCTAGAAATAATTAAATAAATCGAATTTTTGACGTCTATACCCGTCAATGGCAGTGAATGAGTTACCATGAGTTTTTTATTTTTTTTATTTTTTAAAAACACTCTTATTTTATTTAGTTAACAAAAACAATATTAGTTTCAGTTATTTGACTCCTTTTCATTGACCATAATGATGTAATTTCAGCACAACTCAGCACTATGGCGCCTTCCAGAAGCTATCTTGAATAAATTCCTGCGCACAGTCAAGTCAAAATGTCTTTTTTCCGACTCCTCAGATGAGCTTGGGACAATTTGAAATGATAAAAGCAGCAACATCAAAAAAATCTTTCTGTCCTCAAGCGATTTAACTTTTCCTTTCATTGCCATCCCCAGGCCCGACCACCTCAACAGTCACGTGCGGCAGGTGCACTCCTCAGAGCGGCCCTTCAAATGCCCGGTACGTCCATCTTCACTATTCTGTGTATATTTATGTTCACTTGGCAGCTTATACACGACCCCCTATTTATACTTCCTTCACAACAACAACGATCCTGTTTACAGACGACAAAAGGTTCAGGTTGTGTAACTTATTTAAACCGCGGAAAATAAAGCCCTCTTACCATTCACACCCAGACGTGCGAGTCCAGCTTTGCCACGAAGGACCGCTTGCGCGCGCACATGATTCGCCACGAGGAAAAAGTCCCGTGCCACATCTGCGGCAAGCTCCTGTCGGCCGCTTACATCACCGATCACATGAGGGTGCACAACCAATCGCAGCACCACGTCTGTCATCTGTGCAACCGCAGTAAGCCGCCCACATTCGCCCAAAAAAAAAAAAAGTCGTCTTGACACCCTTGTTTGATTGTGTTTACGGTTATTTTTGGATTATTTTCCCCATCAGGCTTCACCACGTTGACCTACCTGCGCGTCCACGCCCAGAAGCACCACGGCCAGGAATGGAAGGACAGCCCGGGAGGCTTCGGCGGCACGGCGGCCGGCGGCGTGCTGGTCTGCCAACTCTGTGGCGTCCACTGCAAGACGCCCACCCAGCTGCAGGGTCACATGGGCACCCACGGCAACAGCCAGGGCGCCCAGAGTCCCGCCACCTCCAACGTGGCCGCCGGCAGCTCCATTTCCCTCAGCAACATGGTGACGGCGCCCGCCGTGTACGTGACGGGCAGCACGGTGGTGGACCTGCTGGTCACGGACTGTTCGAGCATCGCGGCGCCGCAGTCGCAGAGTTAGCGCTAGCCAGATCTTCATCATCATCAGCAGCAGCAGCAGCAGCAGCAATAACTTCAGTCCTTGAAATCAAAAGAGAGACAAGGTAAGAGAACAGATGCTAATCGGTTTACAGTTTGGGTCAAAGTCGGAGCATCGTAAACATTTCCACACGTTCGCATTTCAAACACGCTTTGATGTGTCGTCTTATTCTTAAACAGTAACTGGGCCTTTACCGTTATCATGTTGCTACATTCAAAAAAAAAAAAAAAATCAATACTGTACAAAACACAATATAACAGCAATCTATTTATCTAACAACACAATAAAAACATAAAAAATGAATAATGAGCAGAGATCCTGATTAAATATGTTTGTGTGTTTCGCTAGTTGGCTTTCTTCGACCAACCAATCATTATTTAACAATAATATGTCGTCTATGCAGCCCCACTAGTCTAAATATGGTGTTCTGGTTGATATCACGTTAGTAGAATATGAGTTAAGCAGCAAAATCCATCTCAGGGGGCGGCCATTTTGCCACTTGCTGTCGACTGAAGATGACATCAATGTTGTTCAGGCCTCAAAAAAACAGGTGAGCTGTGATTGGTCATTGCCTGAGATGGATAAAAATGGCGGGATTTTGCTTCATAGCTCATATTCCACAAATGTAATATTAAACATAGTGAGGTCACATATAACATATTATTGCCCCCCAAAAAATTAAGGTTGACTTCCACTTTAAGTTACTACTAGTGATTCTGAAAGCCCTGGGCAGATTAGATTGGCATAGCAACGGCACAGGCTGAAATCTGATTGGACAAAAGCCAACATCCACTTAAACACTTACTGGAAGCAATCCAGCCACGATAAACCCTAAAAATGAAAAGAATAGACTGTTAAGAATAAATGAACACATTTTCATGGAAGAAATGTTTCTGTTGTAAATGCTTTTGATAGCATTTTGGCCAAACGGGCCTTCTGACCCACCAACCGATCCCGGATGCTCGTATCCAGCTAGACTGATGACAACTGTGCTTTTAGTGAGCGTCTCCTGTAATTAGAATAACTCTCCACTCTCATTGGCTGCTCTAACTCACACCAGCGCTGATCTTACCTTTTTTTCTTTTTTTCTGACAAAAAATATTTAGTGCTTGTGTTGAGAATGGGGGGGGGGGGGATTAGCACCCTGAAAAAAACAAAAACTCAATTAGAAGGGAAGTTGTTTGGGTGTGGACGAGGCAGGGCTTCTTTAGCATGTTAGCTTGTTTATTCAGAGTTTTAACACAAATTGTATGATTTTTTTTTTTTTTTTATACAAAGTGGTTACATTAGTTTAGTAATTAGTGGTCTCTCGATCAGGATGCGAGTATGGCATTGTAGGAGGTACTTCTTGGTAAAAGGTACAGAGGGCGCCATAGAGTTTCAAGCACCTTTAAGACCCTTTCGCACTGCACTTGGCGCCACGAAAAAGCATTCTTCATCCCACCGTGCCGTTGGGATTGAATCAACCATATCCTCTTCCTCCTTAAAGTCTATTTTGCATCTAAACCAGTGTGTAAAGGCACCAGGCTACTTCCTGTTTGGTTGCTTAGCAACTAGCGCCAAATATGGGCACGTTTGCCCCACCCCCGTGCAGTGTGTCAGCGTCTTAATGTTGTACAGTGGAACCTCCAAAGGGTAATCCTCCCTAAGTGGAACCTTTTTTTTTTCTTTTTTTTTTAAGTTCAACCAAAATTTCTACGACGGTTGGAAATGCTGACATAAAAACAAAATAACTCTTGACGTCAGCTCCCGACTTTGGAGTTTCCACTGTCATATTTTGGTTTGTGAAGATGAAAATGGGCTTGGAATGAGTTTTCTTGCGCTGAAGTCTTCCTCTCTGGATCATGACAAGAAAAAAACAAAAAAAAAAGATGACTTTGAATCAACACTTCAGCTTTTGACATTGCGACTCTTGCACCTGGAAGATTTTTTTTTTTTTTTTTAACTACCTTTTGCATGAACGCAAGCTAACTCTGCTTATCGCCGCAGAATGAACTTTGAGTGATTTCACTAAAGTTGTAAACAATAATACAGTATATGTTGATTTTGTTTTGAATAATGAACTTTGTTGGCCATTTGTTTGATTGTAACCGTCATTGCCATAGTCTTTTTCTTCTCCTTCTTCATTTTTGTCTACCTGCCAGTCCATTGAGTAAATGTTAGACATTAGATTTAGTGTGTATAGCACCTATTAATCTTTTATCATTTGACATGACTCTCAGCGGTTTGCATTCGCTTTCAAAATGGGACTTGTGATGCTGAGAAAGGGCTTTTTTTTTTTTTACGTCAAGTAAAGAAGCGCCGCCGGAAGTTGACAAACAATTTCTTGTGTTGTACCTTTTCAGTTTTGAGCGAATGTTACCTTGACATTCATTGACAGCCACGTTTCTTTTCTGTTGTGCTTTAAAATGTGTTCTTCCTTCCTTCCTTCCTGTTGAGAAATGTTGTCATTTATTAAACAATACTTTTACTTTACTTCCATTTACACTAAGAGAAAAAAAAAATACCTCTAGAAATCTGTACGGCTCTTGTGATAAATCTTAATGCCTTATCATACTCAACTGCATTTTAATTCTTTTATGATGATCAGATCTTAATCATGGGATTCATTAAGAATATTAATGGGATGTATTTATATTTATATTTTTATATTTCTCAACAGTATGCATGTCCAAAAGGTTAGTGCAAAAAAAACAGAAGAAAAAAAAAAACATGCTTATTACAGTCATAAATGAGGTTATTTTGTAGATGAGCTAGAGATCATGTTGTTATTTTGTAATTTGGACAATTTCAAGTAAAATGGGTAAACATGCACTGTGTTGTGTTTTCATCTGTACCTCATCGATCAATGTTTTTGACTTTTTTTTTTTTTTTTTAACCAAATAAAGCCTTCCTTCAACAGGCAGGAGTCCGTCCATTTAACAGTTTTGCTATTTGACTTTTGTTTAAATAAAAGTCAGACTAGACCTGAAAACAGGTTCATATTGTTAGCCTAGCATAATTGCCTAAGTCGTTTTTGTAAAACAAGAAAGAAAAAAAAAATTCACAAACCAAGAATTTGAGCGCAGTTGCTCCGACTCAACCTTTGTGGATGACTGAGAATCTACACAGACAATTTTTTTTTTTTAATTGATGCGTTGAACAGTAAATTAGAAAATTACTCGCGCAATTATGCTTTCAAGCTAACAACATCATAGCAAGTTGATGACATCAGAGAAATATGATTACATTCTTTAACAAGCGCAGTTCCAGCGTCACTGATTTTCTCTCCATAATCCCGCCTTAATCTGGTCTTCAATCTCCTCGGGAGGGTCCAATATTTTGAAAAGCAAATGAGAGTAAGGATTGGGAAACTGGATCTTGAACTGGCCGCAATATTTGGCTCTCCGATTAAGTTTGGAATCCCCTGAGCATAAACACTCAGATTGACACAATTCTCATATTTTTTGGGCTCTAGACACTGGATTTGATATGAAACAAGATATGCTTTAAAGGGTACTACTGTAATTGCCTATAGATGCCACAAGATGGTGCCAAATGACTACTCTTGTCAAAATGAAACTCCTCAACTCACTTTAGTCGTCTCTTGGCACAAAGATGGAACCAGAACATGCAATATAGAACAGGTTCTAGGCGATACAAATATATATTTTTCCTTTTAAAGTACAGGATTTGAATCACGACTTTTACTAACGTCATCTTTTTTTTTTTTTCAACACTACTTTTGCCACCTGTGCAAATAACACCCTTGGACTTGCGTCGACGCTAGGGTGTTTCGTGAGGGGTAGTGGTTCTCCTTGGGACGAGTGCTGCTAAGTGAGAGAATGCAGTAGGGGGAGACCGCGAGTGTTGCAAAACCTCGTCATGACTCGATGCTGCTGTTAGCAAGTAGCTGGCGCAGCAGTCCGCTGACTGTTGAGTCAACAGCAGCAAAATAGAGAGAGAGAGCGAGACCCGAGACGCACGCACACACACACAGATGCAATGACACGGGCACCGGACCGCTCCTTCGACGACTGATACCCGCCTGCCAAAGCTTTTCGTTGTGCGTTTGCGTAAACGTTTGTACAAGTTGGTCGCCGAATGCGCCCACACTTGTGCGAGCTCGCTGCTGATTTCGATCTAACTTGCTGCAAGCTAGCTGTTAGCTAGCTGGCTGGCTTGCTGCTAACCCTCCGGGCGTCCAAAGTGGCCGCACAAAACATGTGGATCGTCGCGGCGGAGACCCCCGGGACCACTCTAGCTGTACTCCGCGGGACGCGAGTTTCAAGCGGCCGCTGACTGGACGCCACCGAAGCCTCTGTGTAAATATCAAGTCTTATTGTGTTTGGTTTTTCGCGACCCTCCTCTCGAGACATGTGCACTGAACTCCTGTCTGCTAGCCGCGGCGGGCTAGCTCGGTGGCGGCTAGTGCTAACTGCTACAAACAAATAACATGTCAGCTAAAGTGTCGCCAGCGTGTGTAACAAAATATATTTTTCACACTTTTAACGTGTTAGCCACCTCGTATTTGGTGTTGCTCCGTTAATTCATTGAGGGGGGAAAAAAAGTAAAAAAGCTTCTTTAGCCGGCCAGTAAGTCCCCACTGGTTGACATTGGCTAACGTTAGCTGCCGTGTTTAGCGTCATTGTTAACACACAATTGTTGAGATGATCTGCAGTATTGTATTGTTTCCAAATTTTTATGGGGTCAAGGCACTTTATCTAACTGCACACTCTCAAACAAAATGTCACCAAAAAAGTGGATGCACAAGTCAATTATGTAGCTTCTGCCATCTAATGGAAGAGCATTTAATTGTTCTGCCTGTAAATAGGAAACCAAAATACATCAAGTGATATTGGACGATGTATTGTACCACTTATTGTTTTATTAATAATAATAATTAATACACAAGTTAATTGCCATCTCGAGGAGAACATTTAAATCAACAAAAAACAAAAATGTATTATTTGTAGTAAATAAATAATTTGCACATCAATGAAGTGATACTGCTTCATTTTCAACTCTATCAGCCTTTTGCTTTTGAGTTGACAAATAAAAATAAATGTATGATTAGTCATCTTATTACAAGTGTGACGGTGGATTTCAAACACGGTGTTGTTCATCAAAATCCAGAAAATAGATGTAAGTGTTTAAGATATGGTGTAGCTTATGAAACTTTGTAGACGTGATCTATCTATGTTCTATTACACATAGAAATGACAGATATAATAAAATTGAATGTCTTAATCGCACATTCTGCACTCAAATTTGAATAATCATTATTGTAGTAACACGTTGCTCGGGTACCCAAGATAATGCTGCCGGGAATTTCAGCACATTTTTCTGTGATGCAATGCGCATGTTGCTAATGGATGTCCACTTTTTAATGAGTCAGCAGAAGCAAAACCACTTGGAACCCGTGCCTAAATAAATCGGGGAAATGGGGTTTACTGTCATCAGAATGCAGGGATGACATCACATCACCTATTGGCTTTTAGTTTGTCTTAGAATTGATTTTTAGGATTTTACTGATTACTCTTTAACCCCTTATGAGCTAGCCCGTGAATGCTTCCATTTGTTTCTGTCAAAGCACTATATCAATAAAGTTATCAGCTGCACAAAAGTTCATCATCGCGCGCAAATGGTTTTCAACTCTTCTCTTGATTTGTTCTTCTCGTTGGACCGAGTAAGATCAATGCGGGCTGTTTGTTTTACTCTTTGACCTCTTGCAGGGAGGAGAAAGAGCAGCAAGTTTCCAGGACCGGATCTCCCCTCCCAACTTTTTGCCTCTCAGCCAGACGGCCAGGGACCATGCTGACCATCCTCGCTGCTGGCTCTGTCTTCTTTCCGGGCCTCTTCCTCCTGTCCAAGCAGTGCCTCAAGTCCATCCCGGCGCTGCGATGGAGCGAAGGCGACGCCGTCATCGTGTCCGCCAGGTGAGACTCTCTGGACCCTGGAGGGGAAAAAAAAAATCCCTTTTAATCACATGGTGTGGTCATGTGAGATCATCTGATGTGCCACAGGAAATGATCCAATTTCACTTAATTGGTACGAAAGGCATTTATTTCTAATAATATATAATAATAACAATATTTTTTTCTGATTGTAGAATATGTGCCTTCACTCAATAAAGGTGTTCATCGGGTCAGTAAAGAGCATAAATCTGCATTTGTTTTCACACCAGTCGTCTCCATTCTAGGTTGGTGTCGTCGGTTCAGGCGGTCATGGCTTCCTCGGCTGGCTACATTATCGCTTCTTCCTGCGATGACATCATCGAGGACCAGTGAGTCAACAAATAAGAGGAGAAGTCGCCGCTGTTTGCGTACTCGGGCTGCACAATTTGTTCCAATTCAGATTGACGTCGCAGTGTAGGAGAATGTCATTTTTAAATAGCAAATGCCTCAATTTAGTGGGGGAGCGAACCCTAGGTAGGCTTTATATAATTAATTAACTCATTAATATGCTGTCTAGTTAAGTCCTGAAGTGAGATTTAAGACCTAAAAAAAATAATATATAAATCTGATATATTATAGTCATTTGTTAAAAAAAAATAATCATGTTAAATGGCAATTGCAATATTGAAGAAAAAAATTCTAATTGGTGTATTAACTCATTCACTGCCATTGACGGCTATAGACGTCAACAATTCATTTTTAACTATTTTTAGTAGTTTCACTTTTTTCCCACTTTTGTTAACAAGAGTATGAAAACCTAGAAAAAAATAGAACAGATATAAAATTTGTGATTAATCTTGAGTTAAGTCATGTCATTAATTGCCATTTAAAAAAATTGCCTGATGCCCCTAATAAAAAAAAAAAAGATTATTAAAAATTAGGGGCGTCAGACGATTAATTTTTTTAATTGTAATTAATCGCATGACTTCAATAGTTAACTCACAATTAATCAAAATTTTTATATCAGTTCTAAAGTCACACTCTTGTTAACAAAAGTGGGGGGGAAATGAGAAACTAATAGAAATAGTGAAAATGAATTTTTGACGTCAATAGGCGTCAATGGCAGTGAATGAGTTAATTAAAAAAAAAAATCTTTAGATAATTTATTTTTCAAAATGATTCAGCCCTGCTTAAAAGTGACCCAATTTATTTAAGTGAGTGGCTGCTTGCTTGGTTGATTATTTTTACTGTTTATTTATTTAGCTTCATGTTATAAATCAAAATATTTCTTTGCCCCCCCCCCCCCCCCCCAAGGCACTGGCTGACCAGCACGTACATCATGTTTGCCGTCCCCTACTTCGTGTACGACATCTACGCCATGTTCATGTGCTACTGGTACAAGCTGAGGGTCAAGGGTCACGAGGAGGCCTCGGCCGCCCCCCAGCACATGGCGTCGGCGCTGACCAGCTACCTGCGCCGCGAGTTCCTCATGGTGCTGCACCACGTCGTCATGGTTACCGTCTGCTTCCCCGTTTCTGTGGTAACGCCTGTTTCTCTTCTTTGCGTTAAATGCGAAATGGAATGTCGGGTGACGTACTCGCGTTGTCATATTATGTACGCGTAATATTTAAAAAAAAAAAAAAAACATTTAAATGAGCCACCATGTATGATTGATAGATCTAGCATTGCTTGTTGACTCCGAGCCAAAAGCGTATTTACAGCGCAGCATAATTATAAGCGGTGCACTCTGCAGCCCGCCTACAGCGGAGCACAAGGTGTAATTGTTTTCTGGCCCCGGTGATTAGTTTCTGTCCGTCTCTCCCTCTTCTAGTTTGTGCGTCAAGGAAAAGGAGATTATTTCCAGGGCATCATGTTCATGGCCGAGCTCAGCACGCCGTCGGTCTGCTTAGGAAAAATACTCATCCAGGTAGGTGGACACTCGCCAGGCTCGTAATGTTGGCTGCTGTTGTTGCCGCCATTAAGTACAGTTTATGGACAAATCTGCCATTTTAGGGAAACTAAGGAATTTACAGAATTCAAGGTTGGTTCTTAGAAAACCTGAATAGTTAGTCTGATTAAAACTGGTCTGCTGCCCCTCGAGTCAAGTGGAAAAAAACACCCAAGCAATTTACTGTAGGTAATGTGATGCCCTCACACGTGGGCAAGGAGAGCTGCGGACTGTATTTTTGCATGGATGTAGAACGGAATAAAGACTTTGCTGCACACTTTCAATAAATAATTTTTCCGAGTAGCGATGGACGAATACAGATACCGGTATTTGTTTCAGGTCATTGTAAGATATCGGGTACTCGTGGAGACTGCCGAGACCAGCTATCGATACTTAACCCCTTCAGATCCGCGTTTTTTTTTCTGCTGGGCAAAATTTCTTTTTTGTATTGATTTCTCACATAAGGACAACATGGATTTTTTTTTTCTTTAAATAAATTTTAGTAGACACCAGGATAATATGACTGTAACGTGTTGTAAGCTTACCAAGCTTATATGCAAGATTTCTAACATCATGCAAATCAACTTGCGATTGTGATTGGTTAGTTAAGAGCCAATCATGAACCAGAAGGGTTGACGTCATCCAAATTATGCGAATACGTCATGTCCATGTCGAGGCAAAAAAGAAAATCTGACATCAATTCAGTCATCCTGGCCAGTAGTTGGCGCTATACTGAAAAGTTTGTTTACATGTTTTTTGTGTTCAGTGGAATTTTATATATCGTCGCTGTCCTGTGAAAAACACTTAGGTCCATTTATTTTTTCATTTTTGGGATTTTCATACCATGAACTTAAAAATGTTTAAAAAGGAAGAAAAAATGGACATTAAAAAAAAACCTGGTATCCTATTTTTGAAGAATTACGGTAAGCAATTCATATCAATTCCAATTGAGAAGTCATCTTTACTTATCTTTTCTAGTGTTTGAATCACAAATCTGAAAATCAATCATTTTCACACCATCAATACATCTCAGAATTTGGTGGAAACGTGCCTGCTTAATAAACATCCTCGACGTCCCCCGCTTTCATCCATCCTCTTCCTCTTCGTCCCACGGCGGTGTCGTCGGGGGGGGGGTGCGCACATCTCTGCTTATTCCCAGCATGCAACTGGTTTTGCACTTGCACACGGCCCACTGTTGACTTTTTTTTTTGTCCTCTTAAACAAACACCAGTCATCACTTGGTAACGCCGTTTGCTTAGGTAAACATTGACGACCCCCCCCAACGCCGTACAGCTGTTAAGAGCGTATGTTATCATCTCCTCGATCCCTCCCGCTCGCTCGGCCCTGTCAGCTGCCCGTGCGCTTGTTTGATAAGCTGAAAAGAAGCCGTGACGTTAGCAGGGGGGAGGTCCTAGCGGCGAAATGGTTTCTTCAGCGTTATCTGCCCGCGGCAGGTCGCCGACCTCGCCACTGCTCGCCATTCAATGTCTATTTCATACACGCTCCATGTTAACAAACGTGAGAATGGCACAATTAACCCCTTACATACTGTTCATGGCTCATGTCAGAAATTTGCACACAAATTGTTAATAAATTGTTAAAGGCTAATAGCATGATTTGCCTTCGTCATTTTTTAATGCTTTTTGTAAACCAAAAAATATTCTTGTTAACATAAAAGTGGGAAAAAAATTTAACTCATTTGATACAGTAATTTCATCATAATTTTTGAAATTAATTTAAAATTAAAAAAGAAGTATCACGTGTTAAAAAAAATTAGGAACTTCAAATTAATTTAAAATGAACGCGCTAATTTCGACACTCATCTCAAATTGGTCCATCTTGCGATTGGATTGGTGGTTGCTTATCTTTTTTTTATCCTCATTGATCAATGATCAGCTTCAAAATCCCGATCATACAAAGCCTATTAATAATGTGTAAAAACAACAGAAAACTTAGTGACTGACTTAATAGTAGCGCAGTTGTGTGGCAAAATATGGAATTGACCATATTTGGGCATACACATTTCTGCTCAACAGCGGCGACACATTTTAGAAATAAAACACCTGTCTCATTTTTGATCAATTTTAATGTTGGTTGTCGTTTGAGATCCAAGTGTTTTTATTATTATTATTTTTTTTTTTTAATTTTCTATCTTGAGAGCTCAGTATTGTTCATTCGGTAATTTTACCGATTTGACATGTCATCATCATTGCTCTTTTTTGTATTTTTTTTTTAAAGGTGGTTTTAAAAAAATCTAACCACAAATTGAGCATTTTGCTACCCCCCCCTCCCCTCCCCTCCCCCGCGCAGTACGTAAAGGTTTCAAAGATGAACGACGTCCACTCACAACAAACTGCTTGCTTCTTCTCTTTGTCTCTCTTTTTTTTCTCCTCTCCGCCCTCTCTTTGTTTCCCGCTCTCAGTACAAAAAGCAACACACGCTCCTGCACAAAGTGAACGGGGCTCTTATGCTGATCACTTTTTTCATCTGTCGAGTCCTCCTCTTCCCTTACCTCTACTACGCCTACGGAAGGTACGTCTTTCTCTTCCCGCCCCCCCCCCCCCCTTCTTTAACGCTCAGCTTGCGAGTCTGCAAGTCTCACATCTGCGCGCCGAGCCGCCGCCGGCGTCTAATCACGCAATCCCCCTCGTGTCTCCCTTTTGTCGGGGTGCAGGTACGCGTCCATTCCGTTCCACTTGGTCCCCCTGTCGGTGCCCTGGCACTGTAACCTCGGGGCCGCCCTGCTCATGGCCCCGCAGCTCTATTGGTTCTCCCTCATTTGTAGGGGAGCCCTGCGACTCTTCACGGGCTCCTCCCGCTCCCAGAGACGGCGCACCGGCCCGACGACGGACGGCGGCGTGGCGGCGGCGGCGGCGCTCCAGCCGGCCAACGGCTACAGAGCGCCCTCCACAGAGCCCGACTTGGCCACCCACTGAGAGGAGTCGGGAGTGGGGGGGGGGGCAGGGAAAAGAGGCGAATGTACCAATGTCACGGGTGTTGGGGTAACAACATGGCGGAGGGTAAAAAAAAAAAAAAAAAAAGAGAGAAAAAAAAGCTGCAGACGATGTCCTCAAATTGCGCTGGAGTCTTTGTAGGCGACAACCTCCAAGTACTTCAGCCTCTCACTTTGCAGGAATAGCAAACGAGTGCCCCGTCGCACTCTGATGATGTCATCGGGGCACTGTGGCAGGAAGGATCGCGCACTGACCCGAGAGGATGTATAGCAAGCATAGGCGACGTATTTCTCCTTCATGTAGATCAAAATCGTGACCTCTCGTGACGAGCGGGTCCGTAGGAATGTATTATATTGTATGTTAGAACATTTGCTGTAGACGGACGGGCCGAATTCAATTATAGCAACCAAGAAGAAGAAAAAAAAATCCTGGCGAAAGGAAATTTCGGCTTGTTAGTGTTTCTCTGTATCCTCTATGTAGTCACTGTCACTCTAACAAGATTGGAGAAGCAGACTGGGAGATCATCTCACAAGACTGGATTCTGCTGCCTTATCCCCCCTTTTCCACGATTAGTTTGCTTTTGATTTGATTTTCATCCTCAAGCGAGACGGAGGGGGGAAATGTGACAGGTGTACATAGCTCCGATGTCAGTATTAGGGCGGTGGTCCATTTTTGGAAAAAAATGTGTCTTTTTTTTTTTTTTTTTTTTTTTCCATTTAATGTTTATGGATGCCTCCTCACCTCAGTTGGTTTACACAATCGACCCCGAATCCCTCGCGCAGCCAATTGTAGATACGACTTCATTCCATGGACCGTTAGGGAGGTTAATGCACACTTTGAAAAGGACGGATGTCTTTAGTGGGGTTTTTACGAAAACCAAACATCTGTTCAGTTGGCCAAAAAAAAAATCTCACAGGTGGTTTTGTTCAGGGCATTATTATTAAGGGACTTGCAATGTTGGCGTTTGAAGGGAAAACATTCCCTCGTTATTTACATGCAGCCTGCTTGTTGAACGTTTGGAGAGAAAAAAAAAAAACATTTGTTGAGTTCAGTATTTTTATTAGACCTTTTTTGTGCAAATTGCGCCACAGGTTCTATGAACCACTTCATGTATTTGTTTTAAAGCTGCAGCTGCTGGAAATGGGTCATGGCTAAAAAAAAAATATATATATATTACAACAACAAAAACAAAAAAAAAAAGAAACAAATGAAGACAGAAGCGTGTGCCAAAACATCTGGACTACTCACCAGGCATGTCAAACACAGGGCAACCATAAACCCCCCCCCTCCGAAACCCGACGCTGACCCGACCGTACTGTATATTCCACCAAATGCTTGTTATTTATTTGTAAGTATTTATTTATTTATTTATTTATTTGGTTTGTGGTTCTGAATGCATATTTATGCATCCATATTATACTCGATGCTCCTGGGCCTTATGTGAAGGCTGTAATGTTACTCCAACTTATCCGAAATATACTTCTCTGTCCTGATTTGTGTCTCACGTGCTTCTTGACTGTGCTGTTTTTTGTTGTTTTGTTTTGTTTTTTTGAGGGGGGGCGGCGGTGGGGGCGTCAAGGAAATTTGTCAGGTGAGGCTGATGACTCTCATGGCGTGGCGGTGGACATTTAAACTCATTCACTCCCAGCCATTGTCACAGAAGCAACCCCCTTCACTCCCGGCGGTTGTACTGGTTTTTGCAAGGCCCACAGAATATTGTGTTCTATTGCTATAAAAACATGGAACCTACCAAAAGAAAGATTAGAGTCTCTTCTTTCATCAGGAAAAAAAAGTGTATTTCTATTTGTTTCATCATTATTCACAAATCTGCTTAAAACACTTTTTTGCAACATGGCCCTTGTTGATCTCTCATACTCTGCTGCCACCTGCTGGCCGTTTTTGTAATTACTACCATTGCTTCGCCCGTTCTCTACAGTTCAGAGGCTGCATCAAAGCCTTCTGTATGCTCTAGCATTAAAAAACAAATACGTACAAATACGTCTTTGAGACACTTAAAACATTTAAAATAAAACATATTTATACGTTTTTGGGAGCAAATGAGTTAGCAAAGTCCACCCAACAATTTTCTTAAAAATATGTTCTATGTGCTCCCACTAGTCTAAACGCGGTATTCTGATTACTATTGCGTTTGTGGAGTACGCGTTAAGAAGCAAAATTCACCCATTTTTATCCATCTCAGGGGGGGGGGGGGGGGGGGCGGCCATTTTGCCACTTGCTGTCGACTGAAAATGACATCACAGTTGCTCACCTAACAACCAATAACGGCTCAGCTTGCGAGTGTCACGTGACCAAACTCAGAGCCGAGTCGCGATTGGTCGTTAGCTGGGCAACCGTGATGTCATTTTCAGCAAGTGGCAAAATGGCCGCCCCTTGACATGGACAAAAAAAAACGTTTGGATGTTGTCACTTTATTCACTCTTTAACTGCCAAAAACGTTAAATAACGTTTAGTAAAATCCTATGGAGGAGTGCCAAAGACGTTAAAAGACGTTTTTTTTTCAAAACAGAGGTGAAACTAACCATTTTCTATTGTTGATTACTGAAAAACGTAAGAAGGTAGAAACAAACTTTTTTTTTCTGATGAAAGATGAGAGTCCAATCTTTCATTTGGTAGTATGTGTGTTTCCATAGTCCAAACACATCATTTTCTGTGGACCTTGAAAGATCAGTCAAAATGCTTAAATCGGCTGGCACCCACGGCATCCCTTTTCTGAAAACGCTTGGCAGTCAAAGAGTTCATATTCCACAGGTGCATATTAATCACAATTCTGTGCGAGTTCCGCCCATTCAACATATTTTATTCAAATGTATTTAACACACCCAAATGCGAGTCATCAGTCCTCTCAGGTTAGCATGTTTATTGCTATAATACAAAAAAAAAAAAAACATAGAAAACATACAAAGCTCGTTACATTAATAAAAAGTTCAACTTTAGAAAAGCGCCTTGGAAAATGTACATTGGGTCGTCCGGAACAATCATCGTTTGGTCACAAGTGTTCAGTATCTCCTCTGCCTGGGTGAGAAGATGGTATTGGGGTTGCTGTCTCGCTCCCGTTCCTTTTCTCGCTCCTTCTGGCTGTTGGGCGACAGCGCCGCCTCCAGCTTCTTCTCGCTCTTGAACAGGTCTCGGCCCGTGCGCATGATGTGCTCCTCGATTTTGCGGTGTCGCTTCATGTCCGACAGCACTTTGTCCAGTCTGGCCTCCCGTTTCACGGAGGAGCGAGCTGAAGAGCCTGCAAGGGACCAAAGTTCAGAGTTGAAAAACAAAGTAACAAAAAAAGACGTTTTTGTTAACAAAACAAGAGTTTTCTTTTTTTGTTTTTTTATGATGTCATTAGGATTTCTCTGATGTCGACTGTGTCACATGGAAGAATTAAAAAGTCCACAAATCTGAAGAGCCATTTAAAAAGTTGGCACAAGAAGGCCAAATAGAAGAAGAAAGGAAGGTCAACTTTAATTCACAACACTTGGTGACTTTTTTGACTCATTCACTGCCATTGACGGCTATAGACGTCAAAAATTCATTTGAACTATTTATATTAGTTTAACATTTTTTCCCACTTTTGTTAACAAGAGTATGAAAACCTAAAAACATTTTTTGGGTACATTTAGAACAGATATAACATTTTTGATTAATTGTGAGTTAACTAGTGAAGTCATGCGATTAATTACGAAAAAAAAATTATCATCTGACGCTCCTAATTTTTATTGATATTTTCTTCTTTTTTTTATTAATTAAAAAAAATATATATATAAATATTAAAAATTAGGGGCATCAGGAGATTAATTTTTAATCATAATTAATCGCATGACTTCACTAGTTAACTCAGGATTATTCACCAATTTTATACCTGTTCTAAATGTACAATAAAAAAAAAATTCTAGGTTTTCTCACAAAAGTGGGGAAAAAATGTTAAACTAATAGAAATAGTTCAAATGAATTTTTGACGTCTATAGCCGTCAATGGCAGTGAATGAGTTAATCTTGCACTCGACAAATACTCCATACATACATTTAGAAAAAATACTTAAACTAATAAAAACTAATAACATAAAAAAGGAGCTGAATTTTAACTACAAAAAAATATAATTTTAACTACAAAAAAATATAATGAAAACTTGTCCTACTGTGGAAAACACATACTCCTAAGACAAAATCAAGGATATCAAATACATTATTAAATACTTTATGGAAAGTTGCCGTAATATGCCAAATCGGACTTAACGCGGACAGTACTGATAAACGGCTTTCTGTCGATTACAAAACCCGATAGTGAAGATTTGGGTGGCCTGCTCACCTGGTGTTCTACGTCTGTTCACGAAGGCATTTTTCGGGGTGCCTTGCAATTGCTGCTCCTCATCAAAGTCAAACTCGGTCGGACTCGGAGGCCTGGGGGAAGAAAAAAAAAAAAAATGCAAATGAAATCCCCGAAGACTAAAATGGCCCTGAAAGTATTGTCGTCATACTGACTTGCGCTCCCTCTCCTTCCTCTCTCTCTCCTCCGCCTCGTCCTCCTCATCCTCCCTTTCAGGTGACACGGGGCGCTCGGGCGTGGGCGGCCTCCGGGGAAGGGGTTCGAAATTGAGCTCCAGCATCTGACCCTTGGCCAGGAGCTCATAGAGTCTTTTGATCTCAGCAGGAGGCGGCATCCAGTTCTTGGGGTCCTCCATTTCCTCGTCGCTGTACACCAGCTCCCATTCGCCGTCCTTGACCACCGCCCGCGTCCCCTCTCCGTCCCCCACCCCCGCTACTGACTGAGGTGCGTTTGTGTGTTTGTCTCCCTCCAGCGCATCCGTGTCTTGGTCTGGTGGGGGGGGAGAAAAAGGACAACTGTCAACATTGCTTGGAGGGAATTTTGTTTATGCATTGTTTTAAATGCATTTTATATCGATGACGTCATTGAGTCGTCAAATTCATGTGAATGATACTTTAATTGGCCTCACTTTCTTGACCTTTGCCCTCGGCGGTTGCAGTGTCCTCCATAGGTGCAGCGGTCATCTCGGCATCCTGTTGCTCCTTCCCTTCGTCCTCCTGTTTGCATTCTTCCTTTTTACTTTCCGCCTCTTGTACGCCAAGAGCTTGGATGCCCTCACGTAGGGACACATCTGGGGCCTCAGCCTGCATCCTTCACTAAGGTAAAGTCTAAGGAGTAAGCAAACAAAAAATAATCCGCAGATGTTTAAGTAGTCGCTTTTGTAGTTGTTTTTATGTTTCCTATTTAAATTATATGTACTGTATAGCCTATAGGAATTAACCACAATGGGAACACGTGACGAAAAAGATAACGTTGAGCCTGGAGTGAGTAAAGAAAAAAGACGGAACAAAAAATAATAATAATAACTTGAGGGAAGTCAGAATGTTACACACGTTTCAATGCACAAAGCAAGATGGATGTGGTTTGGGCATCTGATGAGAGCTTAAAGTGATGCAGATGGATTTACATTACAGCATCTACAGGGGACTGAAAAACGAGGAAGATCGAGAAGAACCAGGAACATTTGCAGAAGGTTCATACAAGACTACATAGTATGATCTGTGCAAATAGACACAAGAAACAAATCCTCATTTGACTTAACTTCCCACGTTTGAATGGAAAGTCATACACAACAAACATTAGCGCGCTGGCTCGTCATTACCGATCGCTGGATGTCGTCTTTGCTGAAAGCGTAGATAAAGTTATCCGCGACGAGGAATGAAATCGGCGAAACGCTCCATTATCGTAACTGCACGACAAGACACATACGTAAACATAGCGCCATTTTGGACAGAATAACCTGCTGAATTTTGCACCCGCGCTGACTTCAACGTCATGTGGATTAGCCGGCGCTGTGACGAAAGTGCGGCAGCGGTTCGTAGGTACGGAGCATAAGACACAACCACGAAAAACTTGTCATTTTTTGGGCCACGAAATGGGTAGAATGCGCTCACAAAATGGAAATAATTTATTTTAGTATTATTCATGGTCAGTATGGACAACTAAATCGAGCGCAACTTCTCTTGGGAGACAAGGGCATTCCGTGGGGCAATTTCTACCGAAAGTGCGCTCCATTTGTCAACCCAGACCTTCAAATTGTTCTTGGAAATTATATTGAAACTACAAATTAGCATTTCATGCGCACGTTGTACCTTGTGTCCTACAGTCATTAATTTGTGCATATATTATATTTATATTGCGTATCCACAACCCTTTTTAAGTCTTGTGCTCCGTGCAGAAATGTAACATTTGGAGATCTGCGTCTGGTGCTACTTCCGGTATAGTCGACCTTGGCGGGAATATAATTCGCACCACTACTTTGCGGAAATTAATTGATTTAAATGTGAATAAAAACGCATTTTACATTTGCTATTATTTTCAATGCTAGTTAGCGTATTTTTATTTTAAGAAATGCTGCGTTGTAGCATGGCAAATATTTAGCGGGTTCTGATTGGCTGCTTGTCGTGGAGCCCTTTTGGTCTGCGTTCTGATTGGCTGATTGCTGTTTCCGCCTTCGTGGCCTTCGTTTGAAAAGATTTCGGTTAGATTGTTTGGAGGTCTTGTTCGCCATTATTAAAGAGCGGCCTACACGATGCTGCTGGATTTGAGTTTAGGACGGTATTTGAGACATTAATAAAGGCATCTTTTCTGGCATTTTGTACACAGCACAGGTAAGTGATAGAGATACAGTATGCGTCTTAATAGCTCAATAAAAGGCGGAGTTTTGCGTCTATTGTAGGTTAGCAGTTAGCCGCTAACTTGTGACTCGTTTCCCCCTGAAATATGTTAAATTATTTTTTTTTTCATCAGTTGTTAATTATATTTTAATTTAGACAAACGGGATACCGACTTATTCGCCTACTTTGCTAAACATCTTCCAGGAGTCAAAACATGGCCCAGCGCGTGTCGGTCTCAGACCGCGGACGCAAGAAAATCTCCCGGGTGAAGGTTGCGGTTCGTCTTCGGCCCTTTATGGACAAACAAGACGAGCGAGGCGAGGGACCTTGCGTGAGAGGCCTGGACTCGCAGAACTTGGAGATTGTAAACTGGAGGAATGCAACAGAAACGCTGAAATACCAGTAAGTATCCGTCCGTCTTTGTTCAAAACCTTCGATCAAGCGCTCCAAAAAATGTGTGTGTGGGTATTCTAACATTTTTTTAAGTCACATCTAATGTCTCAAAATATAATTTCATGGTGCTTTGGAGATTTTGCTCAGTTTTACCAAGCTGAACTGCCAAATAAAGCGTGTACTATTTTTTATTCTTGACCACTCGCTTCCTCCTGTAAAGTGACGCACTTCCTGTTTCAGCTTTGACGTGTTCCACGGGGCGCAAACAACACAAAAAGAAGTCTTCCTGTCGTCGGTAAAGCCCATTCTACCCTACATTACCAGGGGTCAGAACGCTAGCGTATTTGCCTATGGGCCAACAGGAGCCGGTATTTTGCCTTTCTAATTTTAAGCGACGTCCTCTTATTACGATTAGCATTTGTGTTGGCTTAATTCCCTGCTGTTTTTTCCCCCCTCTCTTGTCAAAAGGCAAGACGCATACCATGTTGGGCAGTTCAGAGCAGCCTGGTGTGATTTCTCGTGCTGTTGGGGAAGTCTTCAACTTGGTTAATGATCAGAATGAGGACGAGGGTTGGGATTACTCCATTGGAATGTCTTATTTAGAAATTTACAATGAGAAGGTATGGCTGTTCCTTTAGACAGTTTAAAAAAAAAAAAAATCTCAAGTGGTTTTCAGTCACGCTCAATCCTTTCAGGTCCTGGATCTCCTATCGCCAAATTCCCAGGACTTGCCCATCCGGGAGGACAAAGACAAGAACATCCTCATCCCGGGCCTCACACACACGACAATCTCGTCCTTCTCTGACTTTGAACACCATTTTGGACCCGCCAGCCTCAATCGCACCACCGCCTCCACCAAACTCAACCAGCGCTCCAGCCGCAGCCACGCCGTCCTCCTCATAAAGGTTTGAGCGCAACCACTTGGCGTGTCGGGCTTTCGTGGCTTTCTTTGAATCTGCTTTTTGGGTGGCTTGAATGAGAACGGTGCTGTCCAAACTAAGAACCATGGGCCATTTGTGGCATGTAGTAAAATTGACCGGTCCAAACAGTGAGGGGTCCCAACATAACTTTTAAAGTCAGAAGTGGTTCAAATCAGGTAAAGATTTATTAATTTTTAGCAATTAAGGGGGCGGAAAAAGTTCTTTTCATCTGATACCGATCAGCCCTGATTTCTGATCACATGACCAGATTAGGACAACTGTGATGTCATTTTCAATTTTGTGAACTATTAGACTTTTAGAAATGTGGCCCTTGGCAGAAAAAGTTTGGACACCACCCCCTATTAGAACCTTGAGAAAGCGTCTATAGCAGGTCGTGGCCTCTGCGCAGTAGGCCAGGATTTGGTAGCCGATGCTAACATCAACCCTCTCTCGACACCACGCCCGTTAGCAACTGCTGGGCTTTCTGGGACTTTTTTTGGGAGAGTACAAGCAGGTTTCTGCTATCTTTTTTGTTGTTGTTGTGACATTCAGTTGCTTTTGTCCTGTACTTTCATTTTGCATCTGGCCAACCAACTTTCTTTCCCCCCCCTCGTTCATCAAGGTCGTGCGCACTCAGCGCTGCCTCCCCCGCCGCCAACAAACGGGCAAGCTCTACCTGGTGGACCTGGCCGGCTCGGAGGACAACCGCCGCACGGGCAACCAGGGCATCCGCCTCAAGGAAAGCGGCGCCATCAACCTGTCGCTCTTCACCCTCAGCAAAGTGGTGGACTCGCTCAAGTCGGGCACGTCGGTGCGCGTACCCTACCGGGACAGCAAGCTGACGCGCCTGCTCCAGGACTCGCTCGGGGGCTCGGCGCACTCGCTCATGATCGTCAACATCGCACCCGAGTACGATTACTGCTTCGACACGGTCAGCGCGCTCAACTTTGCGGCCAAGTCCAAGCTCATCGTGAACAAGCCCTTCACCCGGGAAACTGTGGCTGTGCTGCCAGGTGATGGCAAACCATTTCGCCTTTTTCTACCCGTGGTGCAAATGCCCTGTGAATCTTTGAATGTCTCACCATTCGATTCAGATTTTTGGGTCTGCGATTCGATTCGGAATCGATTGTCGATTCAAAATGATTTGATTGACAATGATTTTTTTTGCTTCAATCGATAGATTTGCAAGGAATTGTAATGATCTACTCCGGTCTGACTCGCTAATGCTAATTAGCGCGCTAATCGCTGCACTTCTATCACTCAAAAGAATGGCTCCACGCTGAGGAAAAAAACTTTTATTGGAATAACTTGATGGTGACTTTTTCCTTCTACTCTCTAATGTAGCTACAATGCAATGTATTAGACCGCATGGAACCACACTGCCCCTAAGTGGCCAAATCGGGTACAACGCGAACAGCGCTCCAAATAAAGACACACACACACAAAGGCAAGACTGAATTAAATAAAATCGATTTTGAGACATTTAAAAGCGATTCCGAATCGCACTAAATGAGAATCGCGATTCTTATGATTTTTTTGGGGGGGGGCACACCCCTAGTGAAGACGTCTCGATTTTAATCGATCCTTGTAGCGTTTTAACAAAAGAACACCACAGACATATTATTGAGATACATGGAGCAGTTGTGCTTTAATTGATGAAGTTCCACCACCACACACACACACACACACTTGTTTGGAGGGCCGCATCAGAGTTGCAGATCTTCCAAGTTGACTTTAATTCAGACACCGCATTGCGGTCCGAAGTCACGTCGTGGCATCTCTCCAAACCAACAATCCTGCTCCGTCCTGTGCCCCGCATACTAAACTGTTCGCCCCCATCTCGTCTCCAGTCAAACGGGCCAGAGAGGAGCACGAGGCGGGGCAGTCTGGCGCCGAGCCCCACAAGAAAAAGCAGAAGGATGAGAAGAAAGCGGAGCAGGAGGCCTCCGCCTCGCCGTCGACTCACCTGCACAGGTGCGAGGCCGCACGCGCTCACGGAGCGCCGTCTTGTGAAGTATGCTTCATTTGCGTATTGTTGAGCTCTGCCAGGATGTGCACAAAGCGCGGCCATCTGCGCTGCTGCCCCGCGTCCGCTTTGCTTTCTCGCCATCTGTCCGCATCCGACTTGTAATTCATAAGGCCTCTGATCTGACCGTCGGCCTACTTTTGGGTTCCAGTCTGTCAGAACCATCCGTCCTGGACAGGCTGCTTGCTCTGGAGAAGCGCGTGATGTGCTGCGAGAACCAAGACCAGGTCAGCCTGTTCAAGGATGCGGCTCGCAAAGAGATCCAGGTAACTTGCCCCCACATCCAAGAAGTATTAAGTACGCATCAGCTTTCAAATGTAAAGCGGGAAAAAAAAAATCTGCTCTGCTACTTCCCATCATTGGCGACGGCCGCCACGTCACCGTTCTGCTTCGTCCGCGCAGGAGCTCAAACGGGAGCAGCAGGAGTGCGAGAGAAAGGCCAGGCTCGTCGGTCAGCCGGCTAAGGAGAAGTCGCGTTCCAGTCCTGAGCCCAACTTCGGGGGCAGCGCGGCGCCGCTGCGGCAAAAACATGCCAACGTCACGAAAGGAAACACGCAGCAAGCGATGGTCCAACCGCTGCAGGAGAACTGTAAGGGTTCGTTTTGGGACAATTCTGTGCTCCAATTGGCTTTTTGGGGGTCAACGGAACTTCGTTATGTCCAAATATGGTCAATGAATAATAATTCCCTACTAATAAATAAGTCTGTCAGTGCGTCATTCCTAAAGACAAATATTGGACAGTTTGTGGGAAATGCTGCTTAACATTGTTCCCGACTTGAATGACCCATTCTTGTTCCAGACTGAGCAAGATGGCGTCGCTGCAAAAAATAGAATCGGTTTGGATTATTCATGGCGGCGAGGCCGAAACGTAACCCTCATTTGCGCCTCTCCCCCCCCCCCCCCCCCTTATTTTTTTTTGTGCAGTGCTGCAGACACACAAGGCGCTTACCGTCAGGAAGCAGTCGGTGTGTGTCAAGAAGAAAGCGGCCGCCACGCTTCCGGACAAGGCTGAGGTCAGCATCTCGCCCGGCAGTGTGCGCGCGTACATACGCCACGCACACGGCAAGTGTGTGGCCGTTTGTGTGTATCTTGTCTGTGTGTTGTTTATAAATTGCGTAGTGAAAATATATACTGTCCAAAAAAAAAAGTGTATTTTTTATTTATTTTTTTCCTTAGCTTCCCGACGGCAAAGAGAACCTGTTGCTGAACGGCTGGGAGTTGCAGCTGGAGAAGTCGGTGGTGGAGCAGGCCAGGCAGAAGATTCTCCACATCCTCAACACGGGCTCGATGAAAGAGCTGAAAAGTTTGCAGCAGATCGGCGACAAGAAGGCCAAACTCATCCTGGGCTGGAGGGAAGTCCGCGGCGTTTTCGCTCGGGTACGTTTCCGAAACGCGACGCCTCGAACCGCTGCGTTGTGCTTCCCGCTTGTAATGGTGGCTTGTCGTCGCGCAGCTGGAGGATCTGAGTCAAGTGGAGGGGATGACGGAGAAAAGATTTTCCACCTTCATGAAGGCAAGTAGTGTTGTGCAAGTGTACCTAATGAAGTGGCCAATCGGTGCATGGACTTACCAAGCGCATCTTTTGTTTTCAGGCAAACCTTTTGAGTGTGATGGGAAAGTGATCCCCTTCATTTATTTTTGGGACGTTTGGTTACGATGCCAATACAGATGTGTTGGAATGTAAATATGTATATAGCGTGTAAATGGCATACAATGCATCTGGAAAGTGTTCAGAACGCATCACTTTTTACACATTTTGCCTACTGCCTTATTTGAAAATGCATTAGGTGTTTTTTTTTCCCCCTAAAGTTTTACATGCGAACGTGACAAATGTTTTTTTTCCTGAAATGTTTGCAGACTTATTAAAAAAAAACAACTAAGAAATCACCTTGTGCAGAATTATTTGTAACCCTCCATGAAGTTCAAAATTGGTCCTGATCACAAACACGATCTTTACATAGTTTTAACTGTGCAGCTAAGTTTCTTCTTGACTAGTTAGCATCACAGCTAATACTGCTAGTACGTTAAAGCAAAAAACGCTAATATTAGCTTTGATTTACAACCGTCAACTAATAAGAATACCGTAATACTAAATGTTGTACTTATAAAGGTTTTCAAAAGCAATATTTTTGTGAAATTTGAATTTCAGGAAATGTTACATGAAGTACAAAAACTATTATGTATGAGTTTAGTGGCTGTTGTAGTTACCCTTTTATGCCGCAAGATGGCGAGCTAGCATGTTTTACTTTATTTAAATCCCAGCACGTCCTCGGTTGTTTTTGTATTCTTGACATGAAGTAAATGTGATGCATCCTTACACAACGGTTTCAAATGTGACAACAGCGACCTTCCTTGTGGTTATTTATTTATTTTTTTTCCATTTTAAGAGCACCTTCAGCTATATTAGCTAGGCTACCTCATTTTGAAAATTCCCTTTAAACATTGTTTGAAGCTAAATATGACAAAATGTTGCTATTATCTTCCTTGTAAGCTGCTATGCAATCATACCATAATTCGATTCCTTAAGTGTTTTTTTTTTTGTTTTTTTTACTTGAGTCACATTAGTCTCGTACTTTTATCTGTGTATTTCATGAAATACAATAATAGTTATGCTACTTGGACAGGTGAGTGAGTAAATCGAGCGCACCCTCTCAAGAAACGGTACTGTAGAGGACGTAGTTCATGGCGAAGGTGCGCTCCATTTTTTTACCCCAAAGTCCACATTGATTATAAAAAAACACAAATTAGTCTTTGCTGTACGCACGTGCTGTCGTGGCCGCAAATTAATATTTTGTGCGCACGTTATAACTCTCTATGTAATGTAATAACCGTGATATCTGGGCTTCCGGGCAGCCCTAAAACCGCAATGGAATCCCTGCTCTAAAATGATTCAAATCTCTCCATCCCAACCTCCAGTTTGACTCGGATCGATAAGCACAATAAATGTTATCGATCATCTCCATAAACATCAGCACGTCGTCTGCTTTCACTTGTTCACGTCCCTCATGTATCTCTTCGGCCCGCCCTGCATTCTGGAGCCTCAACCCCCCCCCCCCCCCCCGCCCCCCACCCGCTCCATCCAAACCCAACAAGCATCCTCCTCGCCATCCTCCTCATCCTCACACACGGATTGCCCTCCGCGCGGATTCGCCAACACAAACACTGGAAAACATCACCATTTTTTTTCTTCCTCATTTCTTTTCGGATGAATCACGTGCGATGCTAACGGTCGAGTCGCCGCTGTTGTGTTGACAACAAAACGTCGGAATACCACAAAATAAAAGGTCAGTTTCTTGTGTTGTTTTCTTCGTCACTGGGCACGTTTTGTGTTTGACGATGCTGTTTTTTTTTGTTTTGTTTTTTCAATTATTAATTTTGTGATTGTTTTACGTAAGAATCCAATGTGGCTGTTTGGCAGTGTATTGAAAGCAGCGAGCTAATTAGTGAGGATTGGTTCTTTGTCCCACCCACCTCCACCATCACTGCTTTGTCCTTTTTTTTTTCTTCTTTTTTTTTTTTGTGCTGTTAGTTTGTGTACACATTTTGTGTGCACACCTGCGTGGCTGCTTTTACCACAGCATTATATTGTGTGTGTGTGTGTATATATATGTGTCCTTATTAGCTTGTTTGTATCTCCCCATTTGTCGTCATGGCAATACCATTATGTTTAATTTGTGCAGCATTCGTCTGTTCAGCAAAGAATTGTGGGTATCTGAAGGGGGGGGTTGTGGAAGTACAGTGAACTTTTCTCGCAAATTTAGCTAAAAACAAATTTTGGTGGTTGGGTGAAAATGGAAAAACAGGGTTTGAACACCAATTCACATTAGACCTCATCTGTTCCCTTTAGGTACGTTCTTTAGTTTTTTGTTTAAAAAAAAAAAAACAAACAAATCAAATCCTCATGGCCGTCAACATGATGCCGGCGCCGTCGTCTCCCTCCGCCTGGCCCGGAGAGGAGCGACCGTCTCTGCTGGACCAGGAGGAGCCCGAGCTGAGCCAAGTGTCTGTGGCCATGCCGTGCCCCTCCCCAGGAGTGGGCGAGCAGCTCCTGTGCAGCATTAACGGCAGCCCGGCCGGCGCCGGACCCCCACGCAGCATGTCCAAAGGCGAGCTGGTCATCGTCATCAACGAGAAGCTCAAGAGCAGTGAGTGTTGATGTCAAGAATGCAAAGGGTGTGTGGGCTGGCTGGCTCCAAAGTTAAATGCGCTCCAGTCATTCGGCAACTTTTGTCGTATGACATCACCCGTGGCTCTAAGATCTTTGAAAAAGCATTTGGGAAGAGGATGTAACATAAGCTGACGCTATTTTCTTTGCCTCAGGTAACGGCGTCCTCGCCGGCGACAACGCCTCCCCGGTGGTCTCGTCGCCTCCCCGACGCCAACACTCCATCTCGTACCCGCACCACGCCAAGACCAGGAAGGGCAGCCGGGCGAGCTCCATCGGCTACACCGCCTTCTCCCCCAGGCCCTCGCTGTCCCGTCACTCCAGCATCGCCACCAACCCCCCCTTGGACCGCACCAAGGTGAAGGACTACCTCCTGCTCTCCGTGCTGGCCTGCTTCTGCCCCGTGTGGCCAATCAACATCGTGGGATTCGTCTACTCCATCATGGTGAGATTTCTTTAAAAAAAACAATCAAAAATATTCTTTGGTGGGGGGGTGAATTAAGAATTACGTTTCCTCTTCTACAGCAGACCACAGAATAACCACTTTTTTTCTTCTTTTTTTGGGGGTGAGCAAACACCCATTTTTTTGTGGGAAAAACATATATTGAAGGTTCATCAGTTTTTGTAGAATTGTTTTTTTTTGGGGGGGGGCAGGAAAAAATATTAATATTATACTAATATTTTGAATTTTTGTAGAAATGTTATTATTTATTGGATAGGGGTGGGGTGAGGCGGTGTTCCGAAATTTTTTTTTGGGGGGGTGGGGGGGGGTAGAAACAAATTTCAATTACTACAACAGACGCCCTTTTTTATTTTCAATATTTTTCAGTGTTTTTTTTTTTTGTCACCCCAAACCCCCAAATTTTTATTTATTTATGTATTTTCTTTATTTAAAATTTGGTTAAATAAATATATATATATCTATATATTGGGAAGTTTATCAGAGTTTTTGTAGAATTTGCATTGGGATTTACAATTTATTTTATTTAATTTTTTTGTGGGGGAGGGGGGGCATTATAAACATATTTTCTCTACTAAAATAGACCCCCGAATACTCCTAGCAATTATTTTTAATTTTAACTATTCCCCCCCCCCTTTTTTTACCCTATTTTTCATGGAAAATTTATATTTTATTAGTTTTTTTTTTTTGTATAATTTATTGTGGGGTTAATTTTTTTAAAATAAAATTATAATTATTGCATTTAATGTTTTGGTGTTAAAAAAAGGGTTGTGCCTTCTTGAATCTCAATTTTTATAGACAAGGGGGAAAAAAAATCAATGTATGTAGTTTTTTTTACCTTTTTTAAAATTTTTTATTGTTCAATCCTTTTGACTGGAACTTATGAAAAACGAACGTCTCTTCCTCCCCGCCAGTCCAAGAACAGCCTGGAGCAAGGGAACCTGGACGGCGCCGTGCGTCTGGGCCGCGTGGCCAAGATGCTGTCCGTGGTGTCGCTAGTGGGCGGGACGCTCATTATCATCGCCTGCATTGTCAACCTGGCCAGTGAGTGTCCCAAATCTGACCTTTAAGCTTTCTCACATCTCCTTCCCCTTTTCTACCTTTTTGGCTCCTATGAACTTCTTCTTCTTCTTCTTCTTCGCCTGAGAACTTAAAAATTGACTTAAAAGTTGACCCCCCACACACTCAAAGATGCAACGCGTTCTAAAACAAATGAGAAAAAAACAAAACAAAAGAGCTTGATTGCCACATTATCCACGCGGTCATTCGTATCTGTGATGTCATCTTTTTCTCTCTGTTTCCATATCATCCATTTTTTCTCTCCACATAGTTTCTCCTCATTTCTTAATCTATATGCTAATAGTTCCATATTATAATACTGTTTTTATGACTTTTTTTCCCAGTCACCTGGAAGCCATTTTCCTTGTAATGTCTTTTTTTGCAGTCCCTAGTAGAATCTATCAATATTATACCAAACACAAAATGTAGAATAACATTACTGTGTGAATCCAATATTAGTCTAATAACACGAAAATTTGTAAAATGAATTCAGAGATTTCTACATAAATTGCATGTTTGAAGAAAAATTGCTCGAACGTGCAAAGAATGAGAATTTGAGTGCCTCGTCGTCTGCCTCGAGTGAGCGCATGTCACCTGGAGAAGGTGGAAGAGCGAGGGTCAGGGTGTAAAAAAAAAAAAAAAGAAGTCAGGTGAGACAGCCAGCATGTGGAGCGGGGATTTGGGTTGGCGTGGCTGCTTTAGAGTGCCTCGTTGTCCTGTAGTGAAAAAAAACTTGCAAATGACTGAGGGATATTTTCCAGCCACAGCAAAATGGATGTCGATATATTATGTAAAGTTTTTTTTTTTTGCTCTTAATTTTTTTTAATTCTTAATTTTAGTTTAGTTTTTATTAGATTTAGTATTATTTTTTTTAATTTTTTTTTTATTTTTATATGGAGTATTTGTCAGACTTTTTTGGGGGCTTTGTTATCATACACAACCATTCCATCTCTGTGAGATTTTACCTTCATCTGTGTTTAAACCATTTGTCGTCTCCATCTGACATATTTGTCATCCTTTTGCACGTCCGACCTTTTGCTGCAAATGACTGCATGCCACAGAGCTGTGTGTGCGTGTGTGTGTGTTGTGTAATGTTGTGTTATGTTGTGTTTGCTTGTACACGATGTGAAGTCTCTTGTTCTCCCTGTACCACACAACCTGATGTATGTTCTTGTATCTGGCTAATAAAGGGATTCTCATAACACAACTGTGATGAGTTCACTGGGACGAAAAGTTAGAGGAGTGCAGAAGACCTCCGCCAAGGCATAAAGTGCATCAAATTGTCACGACTTTTCCACATATGCCTGAATTTTGACATTTGTGACATTCAGTCGTTTCTTGAGAAATAAAAGAAGGAAAATGTCACGTTCATCCGGATTATGTTTTGTGGAGTTTGCATAATCTTCCTTGGCGGAGTTTGTTTTGTACACGTAGAATTTGTTCCTTTTTATTGGACTGGGATTTTTAAAAAACATTTTTTTTATCCAAATCATTACCTTTTTTTTTAATAGGTTTTTTTTTATGTTTTGGGGTGGTGTGGGGTGTTTGAATGCCATTGTCATTAATAAGTAAAAAAAAATAAAAAAAAATCTATATATATATATATATATATTGTATCATTATTATACTATCTGCTTTAAAATGGTAAAAAAAAGAATACTTTTTTTCCTGATTTTTGCCATTTTTTCAATAACATTTTGATACATAAAAAAGAATGACATTCAAACAATAATAATAAAAAAAGGGGCACTTTCCCCTGTAATTCACATTTTTGTTGTTAGGCAATCAGGGACCACAAAAAAAAAGAATTGTATTCATTATATTTATTTAAATTATTAATCGGCTGATTAATTGGTTATGGGAGTTCTATTCTCAAAATTTAGACCCGACTAAGCCTTAATCCAGCGTCTGTGATGATGTGTGGTCAACTTTCCCGCTGTTAATGGCCAGCGAGTTGCTCAGCAGCTCGCCAACTAACCCGCTTCCTTTTCCTTCTTTTAGTCAATGTGAAAACCTGAGTTTGACCCCCCGGGATAAGGCAGCCGCATCCCGACCGGCCCGCACCTGCACCGCCTGTCTCGTACCACCTAATTGTTACCTGGATGTGTGACTAAAA
Source organism: Vanacampus margaritifer (assembly GCF_051991255.1). NCBI lineage: Eukaryota > Metazoa > Chordata > Actinopteri > Syngnathiformes > Syngnathidae > Vanacampus > Vanacampus margaritifer. Next base: position 3,500,486 of record NC_135449.1, read on the forward strand.
CCAAACAGCCACTTATTTTCTCGCCCTGCGATCTTACAGAAGTCTCTCTTGCTTTTGGAAGACAACATGCAAAAAAAAAAAAAAAAAAAAAAAAACATGCTGAGTCACAAAGGGAGGTCGGGAGGGAGGGATTGGGAACGTCCACCTGGTTAGTGTTGGAGGACGGAGACAAACTGATTGGTCCCTGAAGTGGCACCGGATTGGACATCTTGACTGCGGCGGTCCCAGGATGTCAAATCCCCTCGGAGACGCCCGACCCGCCCCCCCCGCCTGCCACAATCTCATTCCCGGAGGAGAAAGCGTCACCTTGTTTCTCAGACTGTGCCTCCTCGCCGCGATCGAACGGAGGCTTACCGAGGAACGAGAAGAAGAAAAACGCCAAAGGGGATTTACGCAAGCCTTTTTACACAAAGCAAAGGGAACAAACGTGCCAAACTTGTCACAGGGCCAAAACATTCCGGAATCTTCTTGGCGCTGCCACCTTTTATGAAGCACTGTGAGTCCCACCATTGAAAGTGTAGCAACGGACACCCACCGGACACAACATTAGGGACACCTGCAGCATTCCAAGGAGAGCCAATACAAGCAAAGATTCGACCTTAAGGAAGAATACACTCTTGGGTCAAAAATAACCACATTTTGGTCAAAATTGGACCGATTTACTTCCCAACAAAAATTATTATTATTATTTTTTTTTATGTATACAGAATGACTCAATTCTTTGGGTTTGTTTTGTAGAAAATCACCTTTTGCTTAGAGCAAAGCGATCCAGAAAGTTGGGGTCAAATTGACCCAATTAGTGGATTGGTCCATTTTTACCCAAAATTGGGTTATTTTTGTTTTTTTACAGTTGCGTTTAAAAACGACAACAATTTGGGTATAAAATGGACCGATCCTCTACTTGGTTCAATTTGACGCAACCTTCTGGGTCACTTTGTACAAAACAGTACATTTTTGGGGGGGTTGTTGTGTCTAATTGTTTATTTTCCAGAAATTTGGGTGAAATTGACCCAAGTAGTAGAGCAGTCTATTTTTGACCCAAATCGGGCTATTTATTCTTTTTTAACAGCTGGTTAAAAAAAATATTTGGGTTAAAAGAAGAAAAAAAAAAAGGGACTAACCCACTATTGGGAAAATCTACTCAAGTACCCCCAAAACAGTTGGGTCAGAAATAACCCAATTTGGGTAAAAAAATAAAATAAAATTGACAGATCCACTACTCGGGTTCTACTAATGTAACTTTCTGGGTTGTTTTGTACAAAAAAAATGGTATTCTATTCTAGCCCAATTGGGCTATTAAATCTTTTTTTAACAGCTGGTAAAAAAAAAAAAAAGGGGACTCACCCACTATTGGGAAATCTACTGAAATACTCTCAAAACAGTTGGGTCAGAAATAACCCAATATTGGACTGATCCACTACTTGGGTTATACTAACCTAACTCTCTGGGTTGTATTGTACAAAAACATTGTTATGATATGCAAAACTCAAATTGACCCAAATAGTAGAGCAGTCTATTTTTGACCCAAATTGGGCTACCGCTGGTTAAAAAAAACAGACACATTTGGGTAAAAAAAAAAGGGGGGGGGGTGACCCACTATTGGGAAAATCTATTCAAGTACTCTCAGAAATTACCCAATTGGGTTGTACTAACCTAACTTTCTGGGTTGTTTTGATATTATTTGTTTAAGTTATTCTATGCAAAACAACCCTTTTTTCCCCTCTTTTTTTTTTCTCCAGAAAGTTGGGTTAAATAGACCCAAGTTGTGAATTGATCCTTTTTTGACCCAAATAGTTTTTTGAGCAAGCATTTATTTCGTATCTTCGATATTGATATTGATAAGTTAGCCAAATTGAGTGAAATGGCTAACATGGTAGTTGCCCTACTAGAATGCTAACGTTGTCCTGCTAACGAGAACAAAGGATCTTAAATTGGATGTCACAAATACTGTAATGGCGTTTATAGAAAGAATTATTACAAGTCAGACAGTCATTGTAGTCGTAGTTCTACTAGTTCACTGAATTTCCTTACAAGTGAGAACAACGAGGCTAATCAACAAAATTTTTTTTTTTTTGTATTGGATGTCTTGAGATGACGCAGGTGTACCTAATAAAGTGGCCAGTGAGTGCGCTTTAAACGTTCAAATTGTCGGGTCACAGGTTACCTTTTGATAATATTTGTAACAGATCTCTCTCGTGTGCGCGTGCGCGTAAGTTGTCGGCCATATTTTGAGTACACAAAGGCGATTGCAGTCCGAGTAGTAAACGTAGCTAGCGTAGCTTTTTAGGCCGAGATGCATTTACAATTGAAATCATTTCTAAGTGCATCTCAATGGATTACAATATGAATAGCAGCTTTGGGGAACATTTAATAAAACTTCTTTTTTTTTTTAAATCTTCTATAAGTAAATGCTCTAAATGGCAATGTACGTATTTGGGAACTATGAACTACTAGAACTAGACTGAAGCAAAAATGCTAATTTTTGCCAAATCAGATCAAGTGATCATTTTTCATTTTATTTCCAGAGCTGTACATCCAAAACATTTGTGAGGCCTGCACTCCCTCTGCTGTGTATTTCTCAAATCTCAATCTACTCCCCGTGTACCCTTTTTTCCCCCCGCGATTCTCACTGTGATGCAAACCGACCGGCTTCTTACCGACTGTACACAATTGTCTCTTTTGATGTCTATTTGACGAGTTTTCAAGATGTATTCTGCTCATATAATCCTCAATGTAGTTGATCTGATTAGCAGCCGGCGACTGATGTGGCGTTCTGATGATCTTAGTGGTGACTGGCATGCCGTGGGATTTTTCATTCTTGTATCAACCACGAGTCGGCACTTTGGAATATGATACTTATGCAGTATATTTATAATAAAGACACAATGCATGCGGGTGGCTGCTGCTTGTTTTTCCACAAAACTTTTTTTGGAATGAAACACTCAGGCTACTTTCTAAACTTTGCCGCCATTTGTGAAAATCAGCGATATAGAGAGACGTTTTCATATCGAATTTTAAACCTTTCCACATAAACATTATTAAATTCCATAAAAAACATAGTAAAACACTTTGTTGTATTCTGGTTAAGCAGCAAAATCCAGGCGGCCATTTTGCCACTTGCTCACGTAACAACCAATCACAGCTCGGCTTCAGAAAACAGGTGAGCTGTGATTGGTTGTTGCCTGAGCAACAGCAAGTGGCAAAATGGCCGCCCCCCCTACGATAATTAAAAACAGATGGATTTTGCTTTATAACTCATATTCCAGAAATGTAATATTAATCAGAATGTCATGTTTAGACAAGTGAGGTCACATTTAACAAATTATTGTCAAGAAATGTTTAAGGTTGACTTCCACTCTAAATAATTCATCAGCGCTTTTACTCTTCCAAAAAAAAGGGTAGCGCGCTGTTGTTTTGTTGTTGCGTTGAGATATTTGTCACGCCCCGTTGAAGTTTACAGCTAAAGTGACACGTAAAGCAAAGTTGAATTGAATATTTAAAGACCAAAAATGTTCAAGTAAAACAAATCATTTATCTAATGAAAGTCTGCTAGCTTAATGCTAACACTAAGCAAATGGATATAGAGGCTAATGAACATTAGCATGAAAGTTGCAATAATTATAAACCTTCTAAATGACCCAGATTGAAAATGTGATGTGGTTCAAAATTTTAAAAACAAATAAAATATATTACTGGTTAAAAAAAAAAAGATTCTATATAGTCTTTTTGTTTTTCTTTTTTTTTTTTAAGACAAAAGGTTTCGTTTACCAGCTTCTGAGGTCAAGGTAAACGAAAAGGAAAAACAAAAGACTAAAATGTTCATGTTAAAACAACAACATATAGGCCAACAAATGCTCATAATACATAATTTATAAAAAACGTTTGTTCCACCATTGCATCCTATTTTCTTCATATAGAATTTATGAAACTAAAATGACGCAACAATTCAAAAATAAAACCGATTGAATCTACTTTAATGTGACAACATTTTATAGATATAGAAATATGTATACAGTGCATACTTAGCATACATACACAGTATATGTAAGTAGCCTATAGTGTATGTTTAGGAACGATACATTTGTGCAAAAAATTTAGAGCCAGCCAAAAAAACTAAAATAAATAAATACAAATCCCCTGGGGTGTGTTTCCACGTTGACAGGCACCGATACTGTGCAGGCCTGTGAGTCAGCTAATTTGACAGCAGCTACTGTACTTGCAGCCGCTCACATTTGTCCACATAAGCACTAAGTGGGTCAGTGGGATTAAATCCATCTGGCTCATATCGGCAACCACTCTGCGGTGTGCCGACAGCATCCTGTCGCTCTGCGTGCTCAATAACGACAAATGACAACGCGATGATAAATAATGCACATTTTGGACATTACAGTCTAAACCACTGCACTCCTTCCTCCACGTTTATTAAATTTTATTTCCCGTGTGTGAGTGCAGGATTAAATCCTGAAACATGGCCCTGTCGTGACATAAACGCATTTTGTCGGCCTTCATCCTCTTTTGCGGCGTTATTTACATTTTTCTCTCCTCCAAGGATGCCATGCATTATAAATGGGATGAATCTGCCCATTGAATAATTTATTTTGGAGACATATGTTCCTTTTCGGTACTTACAAATTCACAAATACCAATATATTTGGACACTAATATTTATTCTACGCTTGATGCTAAGAGCTAGTCTGCCTCTGCTAACAAATTAGCAGTGGTGGCAAATTTATACTACAAACGCGCTTATGAACATATAATTTGGTACTCCAGCACAACGTGAAAATAGTCAGCTGAGTTTTAAACGTCGTGTAGACTTTTTCTATCAAAATCAATCCTCCTCAAAATTGAGCGCTAATCGTGTAAAGGCGAAACTTAGTTTGTGCCTAGTGAGCATATAATGACGTTGCCGTTTGCACATTTGAAGCGATTACATGTCACGTGGGAAGAGATGAGCGGGGTGTTTTCCTTCAGTCGGCACAAGAAATGGCCTTCTAATTGAATATGTTTATAATATGCGCATAATTGTAGCTTAATGGATGCCAAACGAGCCCGCCAGCTCTCGATGGACTCATTCATTGTGAATGTGGCGTCCTCTGAAGGCTGCAGGTTTGAATTGAACATGAGCCAAACACAACTTCTTACTGGTTTGGGAAGCCGTTGTAAATATTTATGTTGCATTCAAGGAAAGTGGGAAGTTTCTGACTTAAAACCAGGAAGTGTATACGGGAACGCCCCTTTGAACTCGGAAATTCCACTTCGGGGGGGGGAAAAAGGACCCCGACTTGACCGAACCGACTTCAATGTGACGTCACTGTCCAATTCAGGTTTGAATTGAACATACCGTGATTGGTAAAACACAATTTACTCGAGTATAAAACTAGATAGCCATTATTCATTCTTAAATATTCAGCAAAACTTCACTTAACACAACGCACGTGACAGCATCTCCCTGCAGGAAATTGTACACTGAACTACTTAACTGTATAGAATTCTTATGAAATAAGATAAATACACCCGCCACCCTTGTGAGGACTAAGCGGTTAAGAAAATGGATAAGATAAATGCAATAAATGAAGCAAATTTGCATGAACGTAAGTTTTAAACAAAAAACATTTATCACTATCCGTATCCGCCATTTTGGTTGTTTACTTTTGCCTCAAACGCTTTCAGGTTGGAACTGGGAAAAGCCAACGGGGGTAAATTATCCTCGAATGATTTGACATTTAATACTTGGATTTACCTATTTAATATATCTCAAAGTTGACAAATGTTGGTTGTAAACAAGCAAAAATGTGTTTTCGAAAGCTGCCTCGAAGCCCAAAGTGTCGAAATGCCCTACAAACGGCCTCGCGGTGTTTTTTTTCCTCTTACTAGAGTTTGCGATGTTGTCAGCTTTACTGCCATCAATGTGTCTCTTTTTTCTCCCCCACAGCATTTTTGTGACATCCATAAATGTTATGTTGCACCTTTTGCAGGGGCTCAGCAGGCCACAATGATACGTTGTAAACAGAATAGTCAAAAAGGGGCTATTTTTAATATGTCTGCCCGTTTTAAACACATCATCAGGCTGACCTGAAAGTGAAAGTTTTATTTTGGATTTTCTGCAGTTTGTGAGAATTAATGTATAATTATTCAAACAATTTAAAGATGTGTATGATATATATAATATAAAATGAAAAATAATTAAATATAAATTCAAGGATGCTGATACCAGAACAGTGCGGCACCGATACTTTAAGCAAAAAAAATTAAAATCTGTCATCGAGTAAGTCGATACTGCAGCCATTTGGCACATTGGTGAATCTTAATGTGCGTCAGAAAGACAGAAAGGTCTTTTTTCACAATTATCTGTTGTTGTGTTTAATGAAATTTTATACTAGTATCAGTACTTGATTTGATATTGGTGAGTACTCGAGTGAATACTTGTACTGGTATCAGTCTGGAAATAAAAATTCATAAAAATATTTTTTTCATTTGGTATCTTTTTCTATTTTATTAAATGCCAAATAATCCTGTTGTCCTGTTTTTGTTATCTGTTGTCTCGGCTTTTCCCTTTAGGGGTCGCCACAACTATTTTTTGATTCAGTATTATTCTCTATTTTGTTAAGTGCCAAATAATCATGTTATCTCTTTATAGCAAGTAAGGCATTTATTTATGAAAAGTTATATTTTTATTCTCATAAGACTTTTTTCCCTGACAATGTGTCTTTGTAAAAAAAAAAAAAAAAAAAAAGTCTTGCCAAAATACGTCTTTATTCTCTTTATTCTTTGTTTTCTAAATAATAATAATCTGAATTTGTTCTCATAAAATTGCAACTTGCTTTCTCAAAAAAACAGGCAGATTTCTAATGATTGATAATCATTTTATTTATTATTGGTAGTTATGTTTAATTTTGTTGGGATTAAAGGGATTAAAAAATTATCCTTGTTTTAAAAATTATTTAACAGATCTGATCCCGCACGCCCCGAAAATAATCTCTATGTGAGGCGTGTGGCCTTGAGTCCATGCGTTTGATGCAACATGTCAGCTTGGATCTTCTTCTTCTTGTGTTGCTGCTGCGTCTTCTTTGTGCTTCCCTTCCATCTCATCTCGTCTGTATCCGCGTCGGCTTGCGTATCCGTGTTGACACAACATTACTCACGCACGCCGTCGAGGTCAAACCCCCACAACAAGACAGACAAGATCAGCTTTCGAAGCTGAGGGAATGTGCAGTTTTATACGTCGGCCTCTAAGGGGCAGTGTTGGATTTATTGGAAAGAAATAAGAGGCTTGCACAAAGCAAATCGATAAGAACAGTTTATGGAATACAAAATAAACCATGCTCACTTCCAGAAGACAAACAACCAAAAAATTGGCCTCCCACTCCCACTCCAACAATATATACACACATATATATATTTTTACATCAATTTTTTTTATAGCATGCCTCACACATAAATGGTGCAGCTTCCCTTCGACGCCGTCCACAAATAATTACGGCTGCTTTGGAGAATGTTCCGTATAATAATAAATGTGAATAATTGAGAACCTCCACAAGAAATAGGCTTGCCTTTACCTATAGATGCCACAAGATGGCAGTATTTTTGCATTAGACAAGGTTATGGCCAGAGTAAATGAAGCTCCTCGGCTCACTTCAAAATTCTTGGCACCGAGGTGGCACCAAAGCACTATTTTTGTTGTTGTTAGACATAGCTTTGGCCATCTACAAATATGGAAGGGGTTGACTGTTCTGTGATCATTTAAATATCCTCCTGAAAATATGTGCAGCGCCTCCTGTGGTGCAAATAAGGAAGTGCGCCAAGCGGGGTACACGCATACCAACAATTGCACCGAATTTTAATATACTCGTAAAATGACTATGTACTACTATTCTAGAATATAAAATAAATGTTCAAACTACTACTACTACTACAACAACAACACTACTTTCTTCTTTGTTTGTATTTTGTGGAAATCTGGATGCCCTCTGGCACCATGCTGCCTCTCACAGGTCAGTCTTGGTACTACAACAAACATCAGGTTACGTGTGTTATGTTGGTTTAAAAAAAAAAAATGGTATGAGTGTACCTTGCTCAATGTTTGTAACTTTGGGATATTTGCGTTGACACATTTTACAACTTGAAGCACATTAGAAAAAACAAACCGCAACAACATAATCTTGCGATTTAAAAAGAGTGCAACTGGCAGCAACGATGAACATTTCATTCCGCGGCACTTTTTTTTTTTTTTTCCTCGTCTCTGAGTTGACGCCAGCAACACCGAACATGCAAACAATTGACAAGAAGTCGTTAACGTGGAAGAACCGATTCTCCGTTTCCATCTTATTAGGCCGTCAGCGGCGCGTGCTGTGACAAGCCCGTAGATCCAAAATCCAATAAATGCAAAATGTCTATTTGAAGAACCTCGGAAGCGTTGTAGCGGCGCGAGCGAGATGTGCATGCGTGTTTATTTGATCAACATAACTGGTCCAACTTAATAGGATACACAAATCCTCCATCTCGCTAAATCTTCTTGTTTCCTGGATGGTTTCATGTCAAAGCAAAAAGAGCTGTTTAGCGCAGTGATTCCCAACCTTTGTGACTTTAGAGATAATCAGGTGTGCTGCGGGAAAATGATTCAATTTCACTGAATGAGTTCATCTATCTATGCCAGAGGTGTATAGTGTCAGGAAGTACAATGTAATACTGTTTCAACAAATGGCAGAAGGTACAATTAGCCCGTGTAGCTAACTGTTACCTTTCTTATTTGTGTATTTTATGAGTAAATTGATTGTGTAATTTATCGTAGCGTCACAGAATGAATCAACCCAAGCAGCTAGCTAGTAACAAACTCTTGAATTAGAATACAATGATTACTGTTGGCCCAAAACCATGACAAAACAACAAAGCTAACTGGTGCTAGCTTAGTGCCGTTTCTCCCTTCCCCTCTCCCCACATCCTCTCTCTTGTTAGCTTCACGGCTCCCACTTGCTTTCAAATGAGCATTAAATTAAACTGTTAAGCAGTCAGTCAAGAAAGCCAGCTAGGCGGCGTATCAGCACCTTTTGTTTACTCTTTCTTACGCCGCCCTAGCAATCAAGACGAAATATGAAAACACCCCCGGTTAGCTTGGTGCTATAGCTAGCAGCTGGTACGACACAAGCGGATTGGATTTGAAATTGTTCCAAAAGGAACACCCGTTGTCCAGTGTACGGCGAAGGATCGTTGAGGTAAAGTAAGTTATTTTAAATGAAAAAAAGAAAATATTTTACTATGTACTATGATGTGATTTTAGGAAAATATACAATTGGTAACCCATTCGAGTTGATTCGGAAGTCGCTGGTTAAATGCTAAACGAATCGCAAATGCCGCAAGCGTCTTTTCTCCTTCTGTTTTTGTCTCTTGGGCAGGTTGTAACTCTTTTCATCAAGTTCACCTGTGAAGTCTAAAGAGCCTTTTCGGTTAATCCTGCCAGTTTCACCCAATCTCTGTCTTTTTGTGAGTGATATACTGTATGTGTCTTGTGTCAATAAAGGTTGGGAACGACTGCGCTAGCTCACCACCTAAGAAAAAAACTTTCCACTTCGTCCTTTGCTTTCAGGACCGCAAAAAGTAACGAGCGTCCCTTTTTTACGCCGGCTGTGATGATCAGGCCTGTCGTGAGCTGCGGCTCAACCTGCTTTTCTCCCACTTTGATGCCTTTCAGGTTTCATGAATGATGAAGTCATTGCAGAAAGTCATGCAGAAAAGCCTCCCGCCGTCCTTTTCTTTCCCGCCGCGCCCGCCATGCGTCGTCGTCGCCCGCACGGTCCTGAGGGGGGGGGGGGGGGGGGGGTCGCGCTTCATTCCTGCGCGGTGGAGCCGGGCAGCTCGTTGGTCAGCGTGTGCCAGCGTTCCACCTTCTTGCCTTTGTTCTTCAGACAGTCTATCCAGTGTTGCAGGGTGTCCCCCTGCGAGTGGCACCCTAAGGAGACGCCCCCTGACCGCCACAAAGACACAAGAATAGGTAAGCAAACAAGCACTCAATCAATCGCTTTACATTTCGTAAGGTTTTGTTAGCTTCTCGGATTTAAGCTAGGCTATATCAGAAGATTTGGGAAACTATCACCTGGCACCTGCTCATGTTTGAGGACACGTTTTTAGTCATAGTCATACTTGCTTATGACTTTTTTTTTTTAGTCGTTAGTTGTAAAACCAGCATTAATCTATCTTCTATCCCGAGGCCTACACTCGCTACATGCTAGTTTTGGGTGACTGAGATCTAAAAAAAAAAAAAAAAAAGTAGTCAGTAGATTCAAGAGCAGTGATTCTCATTTGGTGGGTCAGGTCCCAAAATTTCGATTCCGATTTTTTTCAGAACAGTACTGAGATGTACCGAGTACCCACAAAGCACGTACAGAATTTGATAAGTGTCAGGAAATGTCACGATTTAAGAATCACTGTTATGTTGTACTCTCTATTCGGGCTCTAGTTCTCTAATCTACGCTACACATGGATATTTGAGCGCCTCGTTGTGTAGAAACGGCCTGAGACTTCGTTTTACACTCTCACTACATTAGTATGCAAACTGCCTTACTGCCTTGATATCTGGATTTTGGCCTGTTTTATTGCCGCCTCTCCTCACTCATCCCCCCCCAAATTTCTCACAGCTGTGTTTGAAATGTGTGTGTTTTTTTTTTTTGGGGTTGTCCTTGAGGAACACTTCACAAGAAGGCTAAAAATTATCAGTCAAGTCATTTCCCTGTTTTCTCAATTGCCCTTCCTTTTTGTCAAATGACAAGTAAGGGTTCGCTTAGTGGCGGCGTCCGAGGAGAACGCAGCGTTCCGACTCACCGATGAAGTCATTGGACTTTCCAAGGTCGTAGTCCCACACGGTGACCTCCAACGTCTTGGCGGCGAGCTCTGAGAAGGAGATTTCGTAGAAGAACTCCTGACAAAAAGGGGGCAAAAGGCGGAGCCGTTATTTTTCCGACAGCCTGGCCGCCGCGTCCGTAAAGCGGCGGCATGATGATCGTATGCAAACAGTAATTGGCTCCGGACGCAGCCGAGTGTGTCTGAGGGCCTAATTGAGCCTCCTCGTTGCATTCGTGCGTATGAACACTGACGGCGTACCTCATTAAACTCCGGGTTGAGAGTCTTCTTTATGACTGCGGTTTTGTGCTTGGACTTCTTCTGAACATCTGGCTTGAGGTACCTGAGACAAAAGAGTGCCACAGCGTCACCGTCTACTGCGACTCGGCCGACTGCTGCGAGGAATAGCAATGATTTTTCTAAGCTGATTTCATATGGAAAGCCGAGCGCGTTAGCCCTGGATTTTCTCAGGCAGGACTGATTCTTGCGGGTTCGAGACCAGTGCAAACTACCAGCTGCAATGCTAATAGATATTAAGTTAAAACCTCACAAACTGAGCGGCGTTATCCCATTTCTGATACTGCTAGTAAGGGGTGAAAATTGCTCACTTAATTGCTAATCAAGGGTTTTTGATATCGCATCTTCTGATTCGAGAAATGTCCGTCCAGCGATTTGACACAGTCTTCATACGTCTGCGCATCTCCGGCCCGTCATTCCGTCATCGTTATTTTAATCGCGTTTCAACATCGCTATTTTAAGATGGGGAATAGCACACAATGTTATTCATTTTCGAAACAGTTAGGACTACTTAAGACCAAAAATATCGATTCTTCTCGTCCCCAAAATGCCCCTTGAATTCCGTCAGTGTTTCAAAGTTACCGTCAGGCCGCCAACAATGTTCTGACGGATCTTCCTTTTTTTTTTTTTTCTTCAGGAGAGCTCAGTATTGTTCATTCGATTTGACATCATCATTGCTCTCCTTTTTTTTATTTTTTATTTTTATTTTTTTTTAAAAATCCAACAAATCAATTAAAAAAAATTTAATAATTTTTTTTTTTAAATACATATACATATATATATACACATATACACACATATATATATATATATATATATATATATATATATATATACCCTTTTTTTTGTATGTGGGTGAGTATGTGTGTGTGTGTGTGTGTGCGTGCGTGCGTGTGAGCGTGTGTGTATTCATCAGTTCACCTAAAGCCCATTAAAAAAAAAATCCCATACTAATAATATAATATAATAATAAATTGCCAGATGCAGAAACATCAATGTAAGTTATCACGATGTAGTGGCTCTCGCTAACAGACAGAATTAAGTAACCGGAATTAGGTTAAAAAATTCTATATACGTAGACCATGTTTCTATAAATTTTGATATTTGGTTTTTATTTGAGGCAGATATTTTTTCCATTAAAATGTGATTTATGAGGAGGTTAGACCATTGGTCGATATTCAGAGTTTGTTTATTTTTCCAGTTAACAAGAATTGTTTTTTTTGCGATAGTAAGGGCTACAAGTGTAGATTGAAATTGTTTATGTGGTAAGTCAGTTGTTGTTAGGTCACCTAGCAAACACAAGTTTGGAGATAAAGGTATCCTACAGTCCAAAATAGCGGAAAGTTTTTCTAAGACTTTAGTCCAGAAATACATAACCGGAGTACATAACCATAAAGCATGAACATAAGTGTCTGTAGTGTTTTGTGTTTTTCTGACGGATCTTCCTGACTGGCGGCAACAACGTGTAAATGAAAATAAGGATAGCAGCTAGCATCGCTAGCTCTTGCTAGCTAGCCTCAGTAGCTAGCCTCGCTAGCTTGTGCCATCCCAATCGTCACTCGTCTTAAGATATTCGCATGAGCGGCACAACGGGACCGGCGATCACAAACGTCATACTGGGCTGAAATAAAACATCAACGACATCATCGGTTAACCGACTCGGGACGCGACTTCTATCACATTAGCGACGACAAAAAAAAAAAAAAAATCTGTGGTTGCTAAATTTGAAGGTTGTTTGTTGTGTCTAGTATTTGCATGATGCTTAGGTATGATTATGTAATTTTAATGACAAAAATATTTGATATCATACATGGTGTGATAACTAGATATAACTAGGTATAAATACCCCCCCCCACACACACACACACCCCCCCCCCGTACATATATTTGCAATGAGCGCAGCTAAATCTCTTATTCAGCTTCCCACCCACTGCTGGACGTGTCTGCGAGCGTATGTTCCCACACGCTCGCAGACACAACAAAGCGTCTTTCGAGAAGAATTCTGACGCCAAAGGCCAGAGATGCGAGCGCACACGTCAAGCTCAACAAGGCGGCGGGCGGGCGGGCGGGCGCATCGCCGCGTATGAGTGGGATGCGGGGGCTCACTTGGCTGAAGGAGGCAACACGTGTATGCGTTTTGTATGCGTTTTGTGTGGCACGGAAGGACGGGCAATTTTTAGGAATGTCCTCAATTGCGAAATTAACAATTGATTAACGAGATGGGATTTGTTTAGTTTTAGAAGTAAAGAATTAAAATTGTTACTGTGTTGTAGGTGCAGTACACCATTTTTTTTAATCATTGTATTTATTAGATTCATTTTGTTTTGTGATCAAAACAGATTTTATTCATTTATTTTCTGGCTTATAAAAATTATTTTTTTTTTTTTTCAGAATTTAGCAATGGTTTAGCATTTTTTTTACAAAACAATCTCAACTATTTATTTATAGTTTTAAATATTTTTTAAAATATTTTATTAGTATATTTTTGGTTTTGTTTAAAATTGTCTATTCTTCCACCCATAAACTCCATTATTAATGTATTCATTTATTTAAATAGTTTTAAAAAATAGTCCAATATGGTTTTTCTTCATAACAATTGTAATAACTTATTCATAATTTAAAATTGTCTGGAAAATTCCATGTATGAATCTAAATTATTACAATTTATTTTAAACGAATGAGTTTTAAATAGATTCTCCCCCCAAAACATTAAAAAAAAAAATCATTATTTATTTATTTTTTAGTTTAATGCCATCCTTCCAATATTTTATTGTTTTAACCAAATTATTTACTTTTGTTTAAAACGGTTCAGAATAGGGATGTTTGATTTCCTTAAAAAAAAAAAGTGACAATGATTCAACAATATGTCAAACTGCCGCGGTATAGCGCCAACTACTGGCGAGGAGGACTGAATGTCAGTCTTTGTTTTTCTCCAGGTATCGGTGACTAGTATTGGCAGCCTTGACGGGTACACAATACGTAAAATAAGGCTGTTATCGCCTCGATACCAACACCTGGTATCGGTACTCTCCCATCCCTCGTTCAGACATGCTTGCTGTATGGCAATGTCAGTGTTTTTAAAGAAAAATATGCTAATGTCACTATTGATTAATTCGTTTAGTTTAACATAGTCGTAGTTTTTGTTTTTACCAAATCCAATTTGGTCTCTAATATGGATTCATCCATCCAATCTTGGTTTATTTATGTTTGGGCTGCTTGGTGAACTCTGAGGAGCTTTGCAGCACAATCCTTGTCACAACAAACATGGGATGGAGCCAAATCCGCGACAGTTGTGACTCCCATCCTCAATTTGTGCGGCGTGTCCGTCACGCGCGTGTCTATTTGTGAGCTCAAGTGCGGGCATGGCTGCGGGTTGTTTGGCCATCCGCTCGTTCCAGGAACAAGCTGGAAGTCCCCGGAGGAAAAAAAAAAAAAAAAAGTGTGGCATTAAGAACATTTCCGCGCTCATTTGTCTCCTCGCTGTCAGCGCGCATCAGTCAAGCGGAAAAGCCTCGCTGACCTCGCTGACATGCGCAGTATCGCTTTCCTCCGCCGATGAGTAATCAAACTTTTGTGACACTAACAACCCTGCCAGACTCCCACGTCCGCTCCGTGGCGTGACCCCAAACGGGGAGTCCGTCACTCCCTTCTTGAAGACTGGCATTCCACGCGCAACGCCGCCCTCGTTAACTTGACGAATGAACGGGCTGGCGGCGGTTCCCACTTGTGGCAAACCAGCCGACATCCGTCGCCGTTATCTTGATGGATGGGGCAGTCGTTTACGAGTGACGGCTACAGGTGACTCATGGGGGGGTCGGGGGTACAGTATGAGATTGTTTCTGTGCTTTCGTTGACTTAATGACCCCCACAGGATTCATTGTTGGACTCCAAATGCAGTGACGGAAACTAATAGAGGTGTTGTCACACTGTAAAAGGGTCGATAGCACTATTAAGTGCCTTTGGAGTTCTCAATACAATCACCAAGTCGTCCATATGTGACAGAATAATGACACTCTGAGGTTTTATTAGGCGGCACACACATGGAGGTCCATTTGGCACCTTGTCAACTGCAGCAAATATAACTTGTAGTGGTGTAAAAAAAATAATTTGTAGTTGTAGGAAATACATTTGTAATTGTAGCAAAAGTAACTTGTACAAAATACATTTGTAGTTGCAGCAAAAGTAACTTGTAGTTGCAGCAAAAGTAATTTGTAGTTCCAGCAATAGTAACTTGTAGTTGCAGCAAAAGTAACTTGTACAAAATACATTTGAAGTTTCAGCAAAAGTTACTTGTAGTTGCAGCAAAAGTAACTTGTAGTTGTAGAAAATAAATTTGTTGTAGAAAAGGAACTTGTAGTTGTAGCAAAAGTAACTTGTAGTTGTAGAAAATAAATTTGTTGTAGCAAAAGTAACTTGTAGTTGTAGAAAATAAATTTGTTGTAGCAAAAGTAACTTGTAGTTGCAGCAAAAGTAACTTGTAGTTGTAGAAAATAAATTTGTTGTAGAAAAGGAACTTGTAGTTGTAGCAAAAGTAACTTGTAGTTGTAGAAAATAAATTTGTTGTAGCAAAAGTAACTTCTAGTTGTAGAAAATAAATTTGTTGTAGCAAAAGTAACTTGTAGTTGTAGCAAAAGTAACTTGTATTTGTAGAAAATAAATTTGTTGCAGCAAAAGTAACTTGTAGTTGCAGCAAAAGAAACTCGTAGTTCTGGCAAAAGTAACTTGTAGTTGTAGAAAATAAATTTGTTGTAGCAAAAGTAACTTGTAGTTGTAGCAAAAGTAACTTGTAGTTGTAGAAAATAAATTTGTTGTAGAAAATAAATTTGTTGTAGAAAAGGAACTTGTAGTTGTAGCAAAAGTAACTTGTAGTTGTAGAAAATAAATTTGTTTTAGCAAAAGTAACTTGTAGTTGTAGCAAAAGTAACTTGTAGTTGTAGAAAATAAATTTGTCGTAGCAAAAGTAACTTGTAGTTGCGGCAAAAGAAACTCGTAGTTGTGGCAAAAGTAACTTGTAGTTGTAGAAAATAAATTTGTTGTAGCAAAAGTAACTTGTAGTTGTAGAAAATAAATTTGCTTTAGCAAAAGTAACTTGTAGTTGTAGAAAATAAATTTGTTGTAGCAAAAGTAACTTGTAGTTGTAGAAAATAAATTTGTTGTAGCAAAAGTAACTTGTAGTTGTAGCAAAAGTAACTTGTAGTTGTAGAAAATAAATTTGTTGTAGCAAAAGTAACTTGTAGTTGCAGCAAAAGTAACTTGTAGTTGCAGCAAAAGAAACTCGTAGTTGTGGCAAAAGTAACTTGTAGTTGTAGAAAATAAATTTGTTGTAGCAAAAGTAACTTGTAGTTGTAGCAAAAGTAACTTGTAGTTGTAGAAAATAAATTTGTTGTAGCAAAAGTAACTTGTAGTTGCAGCAAAAGTAACTTGTAGTTGCAGCAAAAGAAACTCGTAGTTGTGGCAAAAGTAACTTGTAGTTGTAGAAAATAAATTTGTTGTAGCAAAAGTAACTTGTAGTTGTGTAAAAAATAATTTGTAGTTGTAGGAAATAAATTTGTAATTGTAGCAAAAGTAACTTGTACAAAATACATTTGCAGTTGCAGCAAAAGTAACTTGTAGTTGTAGCAAAAGTAACTCAAAGTACATTTTCACACTTGTATCTGCACAGCAACAGCACTTGTGACTCCTAGTGGCGATTTCTGCGACTACAAGTTTTCTTCTTCTTATTATTATATTTTTGCGCTAAAATAACCCGCATAGAATTCACCCAAAAAACGTAGCAAACGCACTTTTTGTCAAGCAAAGCAGTGACTTGGACACAATTTTTTTTTGCTGTTGTGACAGAATCATTTCTAAACCACGTGTCGCTCTCCTCACGTTTTTACGTAGGGGTCTGAGAAGCCGTTGACGTCCATGGCGGCCAGGTGGGCGCAGCGCTTGACGCCCACGCACAGTCCGCCTCGGACCCTCTCCTTGGCGTCGCCCGGCCCCTCGCCTTCCGCGTCGGCCGGGGGGACGTACTGCAGGCACAGCAACAGGCGGCCTCGCTCCTCCAGACTCCTCTGCTGCTCCGTCTCCCACTGAGGACGGCGAGCAGACGGGTGATGAGAAGAGCAACAGAAGGTTGCGCTGCGGGAGCCCCGTAAGTAATCAAAAGTAACACGGCGACGCCACACTGGTGGCAACTGTAATTCATTTTTCATATTTCCCTGAAGCATTGTAAAGATAAGATGGGGGCTTTTGTCGTTTGGTGACGTGGAAGGTTGATGGTTTGTGATAAAACACGGCTGTCGCTGGCATAGATAGACAAACAAAGATACGTTTACAGAACTTTAGAGGCTCTAGTGTGCCGCATTTGTTCCCAAAAACGTATATATACGTTCTATTTTATATATATATTACCATGCCCCAAAGACGTATTTATACGTTTTTTTTTGCTAGCGCATACAGAAGGCTTTGTTTGATGCAGCCTCTGAAATGAAGGGAACACTTGAAGCAATGGTTGTTATTACAAAAACGGCCAGCAAGTGGCAGCAGAGTATAAAAGAGCAACCAGAGCCATATTGCAGAAAGCGCTTTTCCCCACAGTTTTAAACAGATTTGTGAATAATGGTGAAACTTAGCTATGTTCTTATGCTCAAATTTGTTCCTGATGAAAGAAGAGACTCTAATATTTATTTTGGTACTTTGGTAGATGTTTTTAATAACAATAAAACGCAATATTCTGTGAGCCTTTCAAAATCCAGTAAAACAGCCGGGAGCGAAGGGGGTTGCTTCAGTGACAGTGGCTGGGAGTGAATGAGTTGATGAAATGATCATAACTGAAGTCTGCTGTGCACACTCCCACAGCGGCGGATCTACTGGCTTGCACTTGCTACTTGTGCAATAAAATGTGAATTTAAGTCATCGTAATATCTAAATTTGATGTCAAAGTATTTATCCTCCAGCGACTGTCCAACAAGAATCCAACGATTTCGGAACGATAAGCCTGATGATGATGATGAGGCTGGGGTCAAAAGGTCAACGTAGTGTGACTTTGGTCCTTGGTATGCTTTTGTTTTAGTTATTTTGAAGTAGATCCTCTTCAACATTTCAGGAGTTGTTTAGGAAAGTGAAAGCTATTGATTGCAAGCGCTAACAAATCTTTATCGAATGCGGTAGCCCGGCTTGCAATTCATATTGATGCGTTTTGTGAGTTCAGTCCTCAAACTTGCAGGGATTAGTTTAGATGTTGACAAGGAAGAAAAACATATTGATTTTGCAGGCTGGGCTCAAATGTTATATTGATGTATGTTTTTGTGTGAGTGTGTGCGTGTACATTGACAAGAGCATTTTTCAACGACACACTTTAGTCTGCATTTTTCTAGCATTGGGCTGTTTTATTGCCAGCGACGATATACAAGGACAAATTCCTCTTGGTGTGAAACGTTTATGTGGCAATAAAGCAGCTCCTGATGAGCACTTTTGCGCTGTCTAAGGCTAACGTGAACGAATGCAACTCATTCTGCGTGATTTGAAAATATGGACATTCTAGTTGGAAAGTACTTTGTTGCCTCAAAGGCCCAATAAAGTCAAGTCTGAGATTTCTGAATTGTGAAAATACAGCATGAAACTTTTAAATCTTTTATTATTTTTGTGAGTTCCACTTGACCAACTATATAAGAACTTAGCACATTAGCGGTTGTTTGGCACAAATGTGACTAACTATGCCTTTAGTGTGCCTTTAGAGTGCCTCGTTGTTGGCTGTAAGTGCATGTCATGCAGAGAGTGAGTGAGAGGGAGTGGGAAACAACTTTTTGAAAAGTCTGACTTGATAGCCAGCGTCTGGACTGGGGTTTTGTGCCAGTGTTGCTGCTTTTGAGTGCCTCGTTGTCAGCTGGGAGTGCGCGCACATTATGGAGAGAAAGACAGAAGAGTGAGGAGGTGGGGACTGTCAGACTTGACAGCTAATGTGTGGAGCGGGGGTTTGGGTTTTAGGCTTTAGAGCGCCTTGTTGTCAGCCTTGAGTGTGCGCATGTCACGCAAGGAGAGGGGTTATTTTATTTTATTTATTCATTTTTTTAAATCTGATTTGACAGTCAGCATGTGAACTGAATCTTTGCCTTGGTGTGGCTTGTTTGAGTGCCCCGTTGTTGGCTGTGCACACACGTCAAGGAGAGAAAGACAGAAGAGTGAGGAGCTGGGGAATTTTATTTTATTTTTTAAATGTCTGACTTGACAGCCAGTGTGTGGCCCGGGGCTTTGGGATTTAGAGTGCCTCGTTGTTGGCCTTGAGTGTGCGCATTTCACACACCGAGAAAACCGGAATAGTGAAGAAGGATTTTTTAAAGTCTGATTTGACAGTCAGCATGGGGACTGAATCTTCGTCTTGGTGTGGCTGCTTTAGAGCGCCTCGTTGTTGCGGCATGGAAAAGCCTTGCAAAGACCCGGTGGGATGTATTCCGGGCAATGGAGGCTTTAAGTGGATATAGTTTACTTCATATTTTTATATTATGCTAGACGAAGTAGCATCCATTTTTCCATGTTGTTTCCAGGACGGTTTTAGCGCATTTAGTAGGACACGCCCACTTTGTTCAAAAGAAGTGAGAACAGCTTTTCACAATTTTGTAGCCTCATTTTATATACTTGGCAATTTTCTTCATCATTCAAATTTGACCGTGTTGTTAACAACACTCCTCTTTGTGTCGTGTCAAATTTCCAAGACACATTTATTTATTTTTAAAATGTGGGCGAGGTCCATGTGACATTAAGCCGAGCCGCCGCCGCCGCCGCACGCCTGCACTAAAAATCAAGCGGGAAGAGGCGAGAAGCCGTCTGACTCGGGGCGAAGCGTCGGCCCCGAGTCACATTAATGATTACGGCTGCGGGCGCCGGTCGGTGCTTTACATGGAAGACCGCATACGGTCGGTTTTGAAGGTTTTGACAACACGAGCGAGGCGACGGAGAAGATGCAAAATGACAAGTGGAAGGAAAAGGCTGAAGTGGGAGGCCGTGACTCACCCGCTTGGCCAGGAGCGCAAACGCACGTATGGTATTTGCGGGCGTAGTTATAAATGGGAACTCCATCATGGCCGGAAAAATCTCCCTTTGCGATTTCTCATAAAAAGCAGAAGCTGAATTTGCAGCCTCTCGTCCCTTTTGTATCGCTCCATCTCTCATTAAGTCTTATCTCCAGGCGAGAGCAGGACACACAGTAAAGTGATCAATATGCCGCACGCCTCACATCCATCCTCCCGCCGTTAATTGTCTCCCCGGCTTCTCTTCTCACAATTCCATCCCCCAGTCGTTCCCGCATTTTGGAATCGGGGAAGTGAGTGCGCTCGCGTGACTGATAGACTCGGCAATTAGGGATGATAATTTGCAGCGTGCGTGTGCTAATAAAAGAGCTCGGACCTTCACAGGTCGATAGCGAGCGGCTCATTAAGGAGGCAGAAGCAAATAGGCGTCAGCGGCCGCCCCGGCACGCCCGCGGACCAGCGGGAAGGATTTTTTTGTGCAGAGGGAGCGGACGAACGTCATGAAAACAATCAGCAGAATAGATAAAGCAGCTTGGTGACAAACATAGAAGCGAGGGAATTATCCCGCCCTATTTAAGTTAGATGAGGGTTTTGAAAGCTGTTTACAACAAATAACACCAACAAAAAAAAAAATCCGCCTCTCCAAACTCAACCATAATGACCAATATTAGAGTATAGTGGCGTAGTAATTTTACGGCAAAAATCCACAAGCACCATTCAGACCCCAAAAAAATTCCAAACACTGTAAAACTCATCAAAAATATTTCTTTAAATTTCAGAAACCGACAAGTGCCAATCAATATAATTATAGCTAACAAAGACTAACTAAATAACTAAAATTGAAAGAAAAAAAAGTACAATAAAAACAGAAAATGCCTTTAAAAAACTAACTTAACTCATTCACTCCCAGCCATTTTCACTGAAGCAACCCCCTTCGCTCCCAGCTGGTTGACTGGATTTTGACGGATTTTGCAAGGGCCTCAGAATATTCTGTTCTATTGCTATGAAAACATGGAACCTACCAAAAGAAAGATTAGAGTCTCTTATTTCATCAGGGAAAAAAAAATATATTTCTTTCTGTTTCCGTTTTGCAGCAATTAGCATTAGAATATAGCTAAGTTTCATCGTTATTCACAAACCTGTTGAAAACACTGGCAAAAAGAGCTTGTTGCAACATGGCCCTGGCTGATCTCTTATACTCTGCTGCCACCTGCTGGCCGTTTTTTGTAATAACTACCACTGCTGTAAGCGACCTCTTCATGTCACAAGCTCAATCAAAGCCTTCTGTATGCTCTGGCATAAAAAAAAAAAAACACATAAAAAACGTATTTATACGTTTTTGGGGTTTAAATGAATTAAACTACATTTTACGTTTAGAAAAAAATAACAATAATTCAATTGTAGCGAAAATGTCCTTCCTTTTCATGTTTGTCAATTAAGTCCACTGAAAGCTCTTGTATTAGTTTTTTTTGTATCTTGCACTTGACAAATACACCATGTAAATAAAAAAAACAAAAACTAATACAAAAACTTAAAAGTTACAATTAAGCATAAAAAAATACGTATATAAATTCATAAAAATTAAGAATCCTGCTCTAAAAGTTAATTAAATTTAGCTAATTAAAAAAAAAAAAAAAGTCAAAAAGATATAAAAACAAACTATTCACTTCCTCTTTCACAATAAACAAACAAAATATCCAGAATGTTCCTCAGAGTTGATGACAAGGTTCTCTGTATTTTATTTTTGTCATGTTGTTAGATCAATATTGTTTCTGCGGATGATGTACCTGACGTTATGCTCCGTTTTTGTATAGCTTGCTATAATTGCAACGTGATAGTGATGGTATTAAGAGGTGGATTAAGTCGGATAAATCCCTACCGAAGCCCGCCATTTTTAATTGAAAACAGCGCATTGCTAGTGGGTGTGAATGTGAGCGTGACTGCTTGCTTGTCACTTCTGTGACTGACGCGTGATCGGCCCAGGGTCGGCCAAAGTCAGCCGGGAAAAAGCGTTCACCAGCTTGCATGCGGTATAGAAAGTGTTCGGATAGAAGGCGTCCTCACCTCTCTCAGGTAGCAGGAGATGCCTCTGAGTGCCGTGCTCATGGCTGTGGGCGAGGGCAGCTGCAGGGGAAGAAAAAAAAGAAAGAAGAAAAAGATGGGAAGAGTCAGGCCTGAGGAACGGCTTACTTGAAAAACGACGGGGCACGCGTGCGTGTCATGGGATGAGAGATGGCCTGATGGCCTCGGAGGGTGAGTCGAATTGCAGCCTCCCGACATGCTTTGGCACTTTAATCCATCTGCGCCGTCATGTTAAGTCATGCTACAAAGATAGCATTTAGCACGTTATTACGTTACTATTGCACATGATTACACATAGCACAATGGATGAAGGTTTTCCGAGCAGTCACAGTTAAACCATGTTATTCATTTTTTTAATCATTATTTATTATTATTATTTTTTAAAATTCTTATTATTATTTTGCTGCTCTTATATTTAACATAAATCGTACAATTAGAATTGGAGTAATTTTACTCATTTATTTTTTAATTATTTCTATGAAAATGGCTCTTTATACAATGTTATTCTTGCAAGATTAAAAGGGGTTCACCTTTGTGTAAGCATGATAACGAACTAGCTAAATAGCTAGCTAAGTATATATATATAAAAAGTATGTGGGTAAGTAAGGTAAATAGCTAAATCAATAATTAATCATTTGTTAGTAAGTATATCAGTAAGGCAAGTACAGTGAGTACGTAAGAAACTAGGTAGATCCGTTAGTCGGTAAGTATAATTAAGTTTAGTATAGATAACTATGTATACCAGCATATGTAGCTGGCTAGCTAGCTAGCTAGCAGCCAGGCAAGTATATGTAAGCAAGTACCGGTAAGTAAATAGCTAAGTAAATAAATAAGTAAGCATTTGTGAGTAATTACTGTACAGTATATCTAAATAAGTATACTGTTATTTGATTTGTATAGTACTTGTTTTACATAAATAGATATGTGTAAAAATAAATACAATTGTGTTGTAAAATAATTACTGCCAATGTCATTGCTTGAACTTATCGCTGCCTTCTCTTCATGCATTTCCTTAATTAAAATGTTCACGTCTTCAAATGATTATGAGACATGGCACTGGAAGCTAGTTCTTCAAGGTCAAGTTTTTGTTATTTCTCTCCTTTCTCAGCGTGTATTTTCTTCTCACAGGAGGAGGGTGCTCCAGACAGATGTTGAAGTGTTTGGTCTGGTCGGGCTTCACGCGGCGCAGGGCCACCCGCGACTCCCCGATGAACTCGTTATGCGTCAGCTTGTCTTCGTCGCACACCGACACCCTGGAGGAGCAAGAAAGAGGGAAAGGAAATTGATGGAGGACCAACACATGAATAAAAGGTACAAGCTGATGAATGGCCACTGAGAATAAATTGTGTTGAACTTGAGGATGACAGGAATGTTTAGTCTTTTTTTTAAGGCAAAGAATAATATTTAGGCAACAATCTTGATAACATACTGTTTGTTGCCCAGTGTCTATATTTATCTTATGCGTTAGCATTAAGCTAGCAGGCTAACTGTAAGGTTGTTTTAAATACAGTGTATTGAGCGCATGTGCTAGCAAGCAAGTAATAAAAGTAGTAGTGGGTAAAGTAAATAGCTAAGCATTAAGCTAGCAGGCTAACTGTAAGGTTGTTTTAAATACAGTGGAATGAGCGCATGTGCTAGCTAGCCAGGCAAGCAAGTAATAAAAGTAGTAGTGGGTAAAGTAAATAGCTAAGCATTAAGCTAGCAGGCTAACTGTAAGGTTGTTTTAAATACAGTGTATTGAGCGCGTGTGCTAGCTAGCTAGCCAGGCAAGCAAGTAATAAAAGTAGTAGTGGGTAAAGTAAATAGCTGAGTAAATTAATAAGCATTTGTGAGTAAGTATATTTAAATAAGTAGCTACCATTAGTAATCACAGCAAATATTTACATTTGATTTGTATATGCGTTATATTTAGTTTGACAGTAAAGTTAGGATGGGAGTGGCATTAAACAGCTTGATTTAAAAAAAAATAATAATAATACAGGATTTTTACGCTGCTATTCGTGAAGTGAGGTGAATTGTTTATACTGTCGCCAGATCTCAAATTTTAGTTTGCGTCACTTGTATGTACCAAATATATATATATTTGTACAAGTGCTACTTTCATTACCCTCAGGATAGAGAAAGTGTATCATGCAGGACCGAGCCAATCCATATTTATGCATCTCTCCGAGTTTGACATCTGCCACCTGCACAAGGCCAAAGTGGCAGTGAGCGGGCCAGTGGAGGAAGGCGGCGTGTCTGCGAGGCGAAGGGAGGCCGTGAGGAGGGGGATGGAGGGCGGGCGGGCGACGTGGCTGAGGTGACAGACGCAAGAAATTATTTCAATCTAACAGCGCTGAAGAGATTTTGCTTTGTGCGGTACGGCGCTAAAAAGAAGCAGCGCTGAACTTCAAATGGGATTCCGCCATTTAGGAATACAAATATGGATGAGACAAGCTAGTTTGATCTGATAAAAAAAAAAGCCGACAGAAGGCACCGCAGCATTTCTGTCTGCGGTGATGATAAAATACGTACGTTATTGCTTGAAAAGGGGGCCAGATGTGGCCCCGGGACACGGGTGACAAAAGTCGGAGGTAATATCGAGTCAAGTATCTCAGATTACAGACACTTTGGGAACCTTTGAAAAGGGCAAGGGAACGAGATGTGATGATGGATGGCGCTGACGTGCAAAATGTGAAGAGTAAAGGGATCGTTTGGGTGCAGGTCGGAAATAAAAATATGTGCTGCAACATAACATGGGTGGATGGCAAAACGTATTTACGTGCCCAGTGCAAGTCTAGCAAAAAGAAATTTAAGTGTGCGCATGGGTGGATTTGTCTTCTTCTTCTGTGTGCACCGTTGTGGGATGGAACACAGCCGACTACCGGCCAATCGAATAGGCTCCCCAGTTCCCATTGAGATCAGAGTGGTCGAAGCGCAGATTAGAGATATTGTGATTAATCTTGACTTTAAATAATTAAGTAATAAAACAAAAAAAAATAATTGAGACATCAGACGATTACATTTTTTAATTGTAATTAATCGTATGACTTCAATAGTTAACTCGTGACTAATCACATTTTATATCTGTTCTAAATGTGATTCAATTTTTTCTAGGTTTTCACACTCTTGTTAACAAAAGTGGAAAAAAATGTAAAACTAATAGAAATAGTTTAAATGATTTTTTGACGTCTATAGCCGTCAATGGCAGTGAATGAGATTGTCCCACACTGCTGCCATATTTATGAATAAAATAAGATTCTATCCACCACACACATCCGTGCGGGCGCTGAATCTGTCCGCCTGCGCTTTGATCAAATCCGCCAAAATTGCTTTACACGAATTGCGCCACACGTTAGACCTGGTTTTACCGAGTCTAAAATCTATAGTCTACGTTTTGGAAAAAAAAAAAAAAAAAGAAGAGAGAAAAGATTGCGTCTTCGTGTGTAGTCAATTTAAAAGTCCAGAATAAGTGACCATTCCGGATACAGCATAGTGTAATGAAAATCGTCATTTCTATAGGGAGCAAATATCTTGCATTTGTTTTTATTGTTTTTATTTCCCCCGCCACCAGAAAATCGGCATCCACAGCATATTGTATACAATGATTCAACTTTATACCCCAAAATATGCAGTAAACTATGTAAAGTCACCCAGTAAAATGTCACTAGAATCAATATGACATGTTTTTCAAATGATATTCTCTGACAAATTCCCGCGTGTGCTTCCTGCAACAGCGAAGATAAAACATGTAGGTGGGGAAGTGAAGGGGGGGGGGGGGGGAAGGAAAATAGAGTTCTGCTCTTTTGTCACATTTGAATAAAGCAGCGGAGCAGAAATTGGATAATTTGCTTTTAGTGTTCGTGTTATGACTTTTGGGAGAGAAAAAAAAACACACCCTGCCTGTTCATATCTCAGAAAGAATACGTGTCTCTCAAGGTTGAATTTTTCCAGGACCAAGCCACAATAATGCTCGTTTTGTATTTGCATTGAAGAAAGAAAAAAAAAAGCTTACCAATGTAACTATGTGCTTAGTATTCATTTATTTAGTTGAGGTTCATTTGAGCTGACCTTCTTAACAGGAGACGGATTATTTCTATGGCGCGTATACATTAGGTGTGGAGCTCACAGCTAGCATTTCCTTCAGGCTTAATCGAGTATCTGCCTCGACAATATCAGAATCCATCGATGGTGCGATAGTCGGTATATTGGAAGAAAACGATATCTGTCTTTGCTTTGCTGCACGTCAAGTATACAGAACGTTATTGACTTTGTCGGATTTGAAACCGGTTTATTCAATTATAGCATTATGCGGATGGACACACATTTGATCCGACCTATCATGTGACTGTCATTTTTTAACAAATTATTTTTTTTTAATTTTCATAATTTAATCGCATTTTTCTACTTCTGCTTCTACTTTTTTCATAAATTCTTGGGACTCTTGTGTGATTAAGGGCTATGTAAATAACGTTTAATGCTTGTAACAGATATTTACTCGAGTAAAATCTTGGAATTAATGTAAAAATCATCAAATAGAAAGTATATTTCTATGGCTAAGCTTGGCTGCAGGTTATATATAGGTCATAATAGGAAGTAAATAAAACTGAGTTGACTGAGTTATTTTTTTTAACACTTTAAAGAATTTAAATTAATCTCCAGAGTTAAGACTTCACTTTTGATGGCCCTAAAAAAATTCCATGTTTTTATAGCAACAAGACACAATATTCTGTGGGCCTTGCAAAATCAGTCCAAATCCATCAAAACGGCCGGGAGCGAAGGAGGTTGCTTCAGCTGCGAGTGAATGAGTTAAACTCCTGGGTTGAAAATAAGATGCCAATTAATCTGTTATTTGAATTTGATTCAGCCCTCGTTATAATGCATACGTCGTCCTCTCCCGCCCTGAAATCTCCTCCGCCGAAAAAATCATGTCACAGGTCAGCCATCACCCCCCCCCCCCCCAACCACCCCCCCCCCCCCCCCCCCCCCGCGGAGCTGGTCCGTCAAACCCGTTTAAATCCGACGCGGCCAAAGTTTTCGCCGCGTGGACGTGACGATTCCCAGCTTTTCTCACCTTCGGTGGTGGCGGGGGGTCTAGGAAATGAAAACACCCCGTGGTGCTTAAGCGTGACCCCAATCTGTCACGGCTGGACAAAGACGGGGAGCGAATGAGGGGAGCTCTTCGCTGATCCCGGTGGGCAGCGGCTGGCAGGATTCGGTGGCGGCGAGCGTGGGAACGCGGCGTAACAAAAGGCGTAAAAGGCCTAAAAGCAGCTCGCGGGAGGTTGCCGTCAAAATAGGCCGCGAGAGAGCAAGCTCGCTGTCAAGGAGGAGCGAGACGGGAATACTTACCGCAGCGTTTTGCGATACATGTCCTCCTCGGTGATGCCGCAGTATGTGAGCGTCTCGTTCCAAACCGGGTTCAAAGTGTTACGGACTGTCTTGGTCTTCAGTTTGTTGGCCTGCACAATACAAAAAAAAAATACTGGATACTCTTGTTTCTTTTCGCTCGTAACACAATTCCGAGCACTAGTAGCACAATTGTGCACTAGTACAACGGCTGTGTCTTACTACTGCGCAACATTTCACACTAGTAGGACAACTTGGACACCTAAATGTTACTTAAGTTTTTTTTTGGTGCTACCACTAGATTCAGGATAGTAATGAGCCCTGTGGTGTTACTAGTGCACCACAGTAGTTGACACATTTTAATTGCATAATAAAAGCGGCACTAGTAGCGGAAAAAACAAAGTCTATTGTTCGTTTTAAATAGGTAGGTAGGTTTGTTGTCACTTGTTGCTAGGCAGATTTCGTAGGCCTTATTTCACACTACTCTTGTTTCTTTTCGCTCGTAAGACAATTCAGAGCACTAGTAGCACAATTGTGCACTAGTAGAATGGCTGTGCACAATATTTCACACTAGTAGGACAAACTTGGGCACCTACATGTTACAAATGTTTATTTTGGTGTTACCCCAAGATCCAGGAGGTAACTAGTGCGTGGAACATGCCTAGTAATGGGCCCAGTGGTGTTACTAGTGCAACACAGTAATTTACACATTTTAATTGCATAATAAAAGCGGCACTAGTAGCGGAAAAAACAAAGTCGATTGTTCGTTTTAAATAGGTAGGTAGGTTTGTTGTCACTTGTTGCTAGGCAGATTTTTTGCCTTATTTCACACTAGTAGTGTATACTCTTGTTTCTTTTCGCTCGTAAGACAATTCAGAGCACTAGTAGGACAATTGTGCACTGGTAGAATGGCTGTGTCTTACTACAGCACAATATTTCACACTAGTAGGACAACTTGCGCACCTACATGTTACAAATGGTTATTTTGGTGTTACCCCAAGATCCAGGAGGCGCAACTAGTGCGTGGAACATGCCTAATAATGGGCCCAGTAGAGTTAATAGTGCACCACAGTAGTTTACAAGGGTTAATCGGGCAATAATAGCCCAAAAGTGGCACTAGTTGTGGAAAAAAAAGTCTACTGTTCATTGTAAATTGGTACTGTTATAAATAACACAGGTTTTAGTTGGTTGTCGCTTGTTGCTAGGCAGATTTCACAGGGCTCAATCATCAACGCCCCATTGGCCAATGAAGAAATGTACAGATGCCAATAACTGCTATTAGTATGTTTGCTTGCCATTCAAAGCTGCTTAAGGCGTAATTTATTGATTTAAATATATATATATATCCAATTGAATCACTGTTCTGTATTCAGTATAAATTATGTATGACAACAAAATCCAAACATTCCCTTTGCTGATGTCATTTAGACAGCAAATTAGTAGAGTAGTGCACTCCATTTTGACATGATTAATGGCAGGAGCGCAAGAGAGAGATAACAGATAAATTTACCTTCAGCTCTCATCTAATATTCCACAATAACTCTTTTTGAATTAGAGAAAAACTACGCATTTCTATTCCCATAACAAGATTCCGACCTTGCATGCTCCCGGCAAAAGGTGCAGCTTGACGTAAGGGTCGGCCAGTCCGTTGAAATCCATCGGTTTCAGACCCTTGCAGAGACAGAGAGACGGTGTTACGATATACGTGAGGGGAAACGAAAGACTGACAAAGCGAAACATCCATTAAAGGACGAGCTGGCGGAAAAGGTGGAGGCTTCATTTAGAGACTGAATTACTGCACGGAGACGCAGCCGGCGGATATCTGAGAAAAGAGTCAAACTTCGGTTGATTCATTATTCAATCAGGATTGACCTAGACGGGTTCGTCTCAAACTTTTCACACCAAGCGCTGCCTCAAAAAAATGCTCATCACCATAATGACCAACATTAAAATACAGTAAAGTCTCCAGAGAAAAAAAAAGGAAAAAAATACAGTAAAGTTATTTTTAACTCATTCACTGCCATTGACGGCTATAGACGTCAAAAATTCACTTTTAACTATTTTTAGTAGTTTCACTTTTTTCCCACTTTTGGTAACAAGAGTATGAAAACCTAGAAAAAATTAGAACAGATATAAAATTTGGGATTAATCTTGAGTTAAGTCATGTCATTAATTGCCATTTAAAAAAAATCGCCTGACGTCCCTAATAAAAAAAAAAGATTATTAAAAATTAGGGGCGTCAGACGATGAATTTTTTTAATTGTAATTAATCGCATGGCTTCAATAGTTAACTCACAATTAATCAAAAATTGTATATCAGTTCTAAATGTACAATAAAAAAAAAGTCACACTCTTGTTAACAAAAGTGGGGGGGAAATGAGAAACTAATAGAAATAGTGAAAATGAATTTTTGACGTCAATAGGCGTCAATGGCAGTGAATGAGTTAATTAAAAAAAAAATCTTTAGATAATTTATTTTTCAAAATGATTCAGCCCTGCTTAAAAGTGACCCAATTTATTTAAGTGAGTGGCTGCTTGCTTGGTTGATTATTTTTACTGTTAATTTATTTAGCTTCATGTTATAAATCAAAATATTTCTTTGCCCCCCCCCCCAGGCACTGGCTGACCAGCACGTACATCATGTTTGCCGTCCCCTACTTCGTGTACGACGAAAAAAATACAGTAAAGTTATTTTTAACTCATTCACTGCCATTGACGGCTATAGACATCAAAAATTCATTTGAACAATTTCTATTAGTTTAAAAATTTCCCCCCCACTTTTGTTAACAAGAGTATGAAAACCTAGATTTTTTTTTGTATTAGAACTGATATAAAAATTTTGATTAATCGTGAGTTAACTAGTGAAGTCATGCGATTAATTACGATAGAAATTGTAATCGCCCGACGCCCCTAATTAAAAAAAAATATTTTCTTTAAAAAAAAAAAGATTATTAAAAATTATTTTTTATTTTTATAGAAAGATTATTAAAAATTAGGGGCATCAGGCGATTAAAATTTGTAATCGTAATTAATTGCATGACTTCACTAGTTGACTCACGATTAATCACAAATTTTAAATCTGTTCTAAATTTTAAATATTTTTTTTTCTAGGTTTTCATACTCTTGTTAACAAAAATGGAGTTAAAAAAAAATGTAACTAATAGAAATTGTTCAAATGAATTTTTGATGTCTATAGCCGTCAATGGCAGTGAATGAGTTAATATTCTTGTGAGTATACACTCATCATATCGAATGAGCCAAAACACATGTGACCGTTCGATTGTGTTGTTACCGCCTGGCACGGCCATCTTTGAACGCATCCATCCCAAATGTTTTGGAAACCACTTGCAAAGCTTTCATCCGCTGGTATCGACATTTTACAGCCACGCCGGCGGCTCTGTGAGGGCGTCCAACATCAAAGTGGCGAGCTCTCGGCGAAACAAACGCAGTGTTTGTAATGTGCTCAAGCGCCCCCCAAAAAGAAGATAATAGAGTAGAAGCACCTTTGATCCTGATTGGATTTGTGTTATTTTTTTCATTTTGATGTTAAATAGCTCAACCCAGGATAGAAAGGAGAGATTTTTTCCCACCATTTTAGCTTTACAGTTTTCCCCATTTAAACGAATCAGTTTCAGGTTCCAGCCCCCTAAAATACACAACAAAAATAAAAATAAAAAAAGAGTTGTTTTTGTTTACCTTTGCTTTCAAGACGGTGCAGTGCAAGGAGCTGGTGGCTCGATCGTACAGCAGGTCAAACTCCAAAGTCCCCAAAGATGCTGTTGATAAAGCACAATGGATAATACATGATTTCGCATGCTGCATCTTTTAGTCATTGATACAGTAATTTCATAAAATTCACAAAATTTAGTTGAAATGAAAAAGATGTGCTGTGCTGTAAAAAAAAAAAAAACGAGTGTGATATTGATTTGTGTTGAGGTCATTTTTTTTTGCCACTAGATGGCATCATTACATTTATAAGACATGCATTTTTTCTTTTCATATTAAGAGTTGTCTAATCTTTAACATGAAGTAACTTGTGAAATTCTGCACATTTCTAAAATAGTAAAATACAATTTGACCCCAGTCTCCACAAATATATGCATTATCTTTTAATTTATTACTGCTAAATTTTGACGTGGCCAAGTAAGGGGCGGTCGTTAATCAAACACACAAATGTTTGTTGCGTTAAAGGAACTTTAAACTAACTCAAAATTAACACACTAATTTTGACACCCCTAAAATAAATAAATAAATGCGTGTATTTTCGTGCTATAAAAAAATCAATGTGAAACCGATTTCTTTTTTCACTCCATTCCTCTTATTAACACCTACACGTGTGACTTATTAAAAGATTAAAGGACTGCATACGTTCTTTCATTCCCACTTCCAATAATGCATAAAATGCTCCCTCACACACTTTTTTTCCCCCTTGCAGCAATGACGCACATTGCCTGTGTTAAGGGTCCCGGGGGGTTTGAACCTGATAGAATTCTTCAGTTCAAAAATAGTAGCATGTAGGCTACATCATGCATTAAACCGTGATGTTCTTCTTTGGAGCCTCGTGTGTGAACATTTGTGACACGTTCAATCATGTAGACAACCGTGACGTTCTTAGTTTAGAGCATTTTAGAGGATTCTTGCGAATTTTTGATACGGATTGAAATGTTCTTTTTTTTGGCAGTGGTGGGAAGTAGCAAAGTAAATTCTGATGAATTTTTACTTTTTGCTTCTTAAATTTGAAAGCATGTTTTTGTTGTTTGTACTTTACTGTGATGAACGCTTTATTTTTATTTTTTTTTGCACCCCCAAAAATCGAGGGGGTATTATGCTATAGACCAAAATTAAAAAATAAATACATAAATGAATAAAAGTGAGAAAAAAATTACTAATAAGATATAAAAAAATATATATAATTCAAAAATTAAATACAAAAAAAATATATATAAATGGATATATATATATACACCATATATAAATAAATACAAAATAAATACAAAAATAATTATGTAAGTGGGATTTTAAGGGCGTATATTCCACACGGGTGCGGTGTTATTCACGGGATCTTATGGTAACTAGAACGAGGTAAAGTCACGGTAAAAACTCATTTATGCTTTTGTATTAATACGTCTATGAGGCCCATTACCAAATTGACCCGCGGACCGGTACCGGGGACCACTGGAATATTGGACAGATGCTTTCTATTTATCGCTCCAGAAAGTTCCAAGTGACTCACTGTTATCGTCGCTGTCACAGCTGTCCACCTCGATAGAGGTGTCCATGCTGCTCATGGCGGACAGCGAGCCCCCGGCGCCCCCGCCTCCCGCCGCTAACGAGGGCGACAACAGGCCGCCGCTCCCTCCTCCCACTCCGCCGCGACCCGTGCCGCCGGGGCTGAGGGCGGTGGCGGTGGCTCCAGTCTGATTGGGTGAGAGCGGCTCCGAGAAGGAGGAAGTGGGCGAGAGGCGGGGGAAGTAGGCGGAGATTTGGCGGATGGGCCGGATCGGTCCCGGGCAGACGTCGATGGCCATGTGTTCCTGGATGGTGATGGCTAAAGTTTTTCCTTTCCGCACGGTCATTGGGATGAAGGGTTGAAAGGCTGAAGGGGAAGAAGAAAAGTAGGGTCACATCTCAATTCCGGCAGTAGTACATCAAATCAATTTTCTCCAGTAAGATGAATTCTAATACTGTTATTTTAGTCCAAGTTAATGAAAAAGTGGACGCCAGATCAACCGATTAACTGATTCATCACCATATTTATGAAGACGATTTGATACGGTTTTGGGAGGGGATGGGTGCGAAACGATTCAAAGTGGAAGGATTCGAGTGCGATTTAAAAGAACTTGTCAGTACTGTAAATATGCCGTTTACTTCTAAGATATACCTCGCCAATAAAAGATGAGTCGATGTGTATCTCGATATATTTCAAAGTGGAACGATTCAGTTTGATTCGGCGCACTTGCATCTTTTAAATCAATAAATGATTTTCCGGTTGAAACCGTTTTTTTTGTTAAACCCAAATATATCATGAATTAAATATCTTGTTTATGGTCCCTTAACACTTACAACAGGCAACAATATTTGACTGGTGACTTTTATTTAAAATATTGTCTTGTGTAATGTTTAAAAAAAAAAAAAAGGCTGATTAATCGGTCAGGTCTTAATCGTAACGTCTGTTATTATCTGTATAATTAGAAATGCTGAATAAATATAAACCCAGCAGTGTTTCGCAGTCTCGGGCAAAGCAAACATGGTGAATAAGCATTTCGCTGTTATGCTGCACACAAATTGTACAAGTTGTGAGTGTAAGTGTAAAATGCTTTTAAATCTAGGTTAAAAACTTTGCATACCTATGATTAAGGTCTAAAGCCTTTCTATAATCAATTTCTCCTAAATCTTTTTCTTGTGCCGTATGTAAATAAAGTTACCTTGCCTGACTGAAATTGTACTGCAACAGCTATAATTCATTCATTGATTCGTTCTTTTCCTCCTGCGTATTCTATTCAGGATTGTCGCCGAGCCGGAGCCCATTCCAACGGAAGTTGAGCAAGATGCTGCTTATACAGCGGACCGGTGTGCACCTAATCACATTCACACCTACAGGTATGGGCAATTATCATCCACCGCAGTGCCGCCGACCGGTATAATCTTCCCCGGAATGTTATTAGTGAGACCTTACATTACTGTGTTACAGCAAAACATGATAGTTGCACTGTAATTGTGTTGCTCTGGCAACAACTTGCAATTCCCAATACGGGGAATTTCATTCGGGATGAGGGTTTTATTTCCTCGGAAGCAAGGATACGGACTGCTGTGGCGCTGCAAAAATGACAAATCCCCCAAAAAGGAAGTTACATGTAGAAAACAGCAGATGGTGTGCTCTCATTTGCATTTGCGTGGACCACATTGGAATTCACCCGAGGCTACTAGGATAAAAGAGGAAGTATTACGCTTCGCAAATCTCCCGCCTGGAGCCGCCATCCTCCTCCATCAAATTGCAGCGTGTCATCTAAAATCCTCCATAGACAATCAGGTGATTATGGGATGGAATCGACTGGTTATAGCCGAGCCCGCTTCAGTATAATGGCATTATGACGGTTATATAAAGTTGTTAGCGGAGCGCTGAGTTGACCACGACCGGGCCCGGTTTGCGTCTGTTCTCGTCCTTAAATAAACAAGAGGGGGCCGCTTGGAAAAGATCTGACGGCTTTTGTTTGCTAAAGACGGAACGCAGCTGGCCCTGGTGGGGGCGTTTTGTCCTCGGCGGTTGATAAATCCCCCCCCCCTGGACCACCTGCAGCATCCATCGATTGGAAGCGAGATGCTCGGGGTGTTATATCTCCGGAGTTTCGTGTTAAAAAAAAAAGAAAAAAGAAAAGCTGGAGACTTGGAGCAGATGAGGTGAGTCACACACTTTCTCACAGTTTTGGCAGGCCTCTGCAACAAATAATGGAAGCAATCCAACACATCAACACGCAGGCTTCATGAACAAAAGTGATCGATTACAAGTGTTTTTTGGGGAAAGGATTTGCATACAGATGATAATCCAGAACAAAACGAACTCTGTGCACCCATGTGTCATATGCCTTCCAAGACAGTCGTGTGGAAAACCAATTCAGTGTCAGAAGTCCCTTCATAATACATTTAATAAAATCTAAATTGGTTAAGGTAGAAAAAAAGACCCCAAAATTGTGTTTCTGTCATGTTAGCGTGACTATTCACACAACTGTTGATGATGAAACAGCTCATATAAATACAAAAAGGTTAGTCCGTTTTCAGTTCAATGGTCACATTAGCCTAGCAAAGTTTGGGAAATTCCTTTCATGCGAGCTACCTTTGCTCCTTGTACAAGTATTTGTTCAGCTGGTTACTCTATGAAGTAATGCGGTTCAGATTTCTGTGAAAAGTATACCATACACCTTAGCACTTACAGCATTCTAGTTTGTTTCCCCTAACTCTGTGTTTCGTGTTAGCTTAGCGGTTAGCATGACTTCGCGCTCTTCCTTTCGTGATATTGATACTAGTCACAACTTACTCACCACCATGGAGGCGAAAATTAGTACTTTAGAGGAGTCGTAAGAGGACAGTGTTTAGGCCGTGATAGCTAGCCAGCCGCAGCCGTTAGCTTAGCGCCTAGCATTCCCGAGCAGTGGGGAATATTTAACCTGGACGTACCATTTTTTTTTTTTACATTATCGTCGATCGGAAGAGTCCAAATCTACCATATATGCTGCATATTTATCAACAAACTATTGACCAACAGACTGAAAAAAGCTCTTTACATTTAGATGAACTTTAGGAGTTTATCAGAAGCAGTTGCAGTTTGTCAGTAAAGCAGCAGCAGAATTCTGCTCAGACAAATATTTGGCTGTGACTGTTGACCTTCGACAGAACGGCAAGGTCGTTTGTCACGGCGGCGACCGGTCTCTGCGCCGCGGGCGCAAACAGCGGGCGACGCGCATCACAGCTCATCTCGCCAGTGTCTCCTTGGCTGAGGATGAAACAATCATCAGGGGCGCACGGCGGCGTTGCCAGCTGCCAGCCTCGAAACTTCTTTGACTTACTTGACTGAGAGCGTGTTGACAGGCCACTGGCTCTTCTTTTGCGTAAATGATGGACAACCATTTTAGTCCCCAAGGCAGCATTTGTGGCCCATTGCACTTTTTTTTTTTTTATTGACCCACCACATATTTTACTAATCAAATTGAAATGTTTGAATTTTTGAATGTTAAGCCAGAACATGTGCGGGATTCTGCAACCGGTTTTCATGTGTTTTTTGCGCTTTAATGAAATCATAAACACCAGGGCTCAGTGACAATATCACTTTTTTTTTTTTAATTAAACACTTTGCTTTGCCACTGATTGCTTAGCATAAGTGGACATACGGCATGCTAACCATTTTAGCATGTTTCATAAACACAATATGAAGTGGTTAGGTTGTCTGTGAAAACCCACAGTGGTACGCTAGTACGATAGCACAACATGCTGGTAGTCTTCCGTCGTTTACCATATTCTTCTTGGTAAATTTATTGGCACTTTACGTACGTAAACTTTATGCCTCTGTTTGTATGCGTTTCTGCTCCAAGTCGCAGTTATTTGAAGATTCATAGTTACCATAACATCAATGCTAAATTCCGTTAGCTTGTTTCACAATGTTTGTTAGCGCTAAGCTAGCGGACTTTCAATAGATGCGATTATGTGGTTTGCCTGAACATGCTGGTATTTAAATATACGACGACTCATTTTCAGTTTTTTTGTTTTTGTTTTATGTGTCAGTTTTACAGTAAACGTCCGTTTGAGAGACAAACGGCTCGTAGCAAGCGCGCTAATTTGAAGAGCTGTGCAAGTGAGAGAGCGACCACAGGTGCTAGCCAATACTTTTAAAAGTATGTTTTAAATACAGGGATGTGATTTTTCCGCTAATTCGCGGAATTCCGCTTTTTTTTATCCCCCCCCCCCAAAAAAAAAAAATTATTAGTATTTTTTTTTTTTTTTTTGTAGTTCATTGTGTATGCACATGACTCCGACAGATAACATCTTCTGCTATAACAAAGACATTTGTGGTATGCTCTAATATGAGTTACTTTTCATTTGGTCATGATACAATTATTTGTTCATGAAATTTGAACTCTTCAACATTATTTATGTGTTAACTTAGTAATCACATTCGTTAGATATGATGATATTCTCAGTGATAGTTTTTAAAAGCAAAGGCAGTCCAATGTTTTTGAATGTGACTGATTTTGAGTTGACTCAAACTGCCATTTTATATGGGATAGTTCAATATACATTGAAAATTTATGCTGTTGTTTTGTCTATTTCTTTGTCATGTGAGTGCATTGAAAGTACTTAAAAACACGGAAAACCCATGAGCTCCGGGGGGCTGCAACCCCCTTGTCCCCCCACCAGGGCACTGCCCTGGACCTAGCTGGGTGCCCCCAGACCCCCGGCTAAGTTTTCAGATAATTTCACTTTGGTCAAATCACATCCCTGTAAATAGTTTCCGTGTTTTTGTGATATATTTGAAGCATGTGGGAGGCGTAAAACTAGATAAAAGGAAAATATAGGGCATATATTAAACGGGGGTTACTGAAAAGTTAGCATCCATGCGGCAGAAGTGTTCTCCCTTTTTAGCATTTCAACAGAAACGAAGGATAAAAGACGATCAACACGTGTCTCGCATCTCATCGTTCTCCCCACAAAATGACGCGGGTAGCTTAGCTGCCCAGTGGAGCAAATAATCTGACATCGATGTCAAGGGGAAGCTTAAGTAATGAATTTCAAGTCGTAAAAAAAAAAAAAAAAAAAATGGATTCATTTACTTTGACGAGAAGATAAATAGAACTGTGACAGAATGTGCCAGTGAACATGCAGATTGCATCAGTTCATTAATTCCCACGCACGCTTACGCAGACAATGCGGCTGGTTGTCGCAGGCGGCGTGTGTTTGTGTTGATGTGATGTGCGCAGTCAGTGGCACATGTGGCTGCGAGCACACGCATGCAGCCGCGGGGCCCCGATGGCTCGTGGGGAGGAAAAGCAACGAAAAAAAAAAAAAAAAGCTCCCAGTGAGATGCTGATTGATCGCGCTCATGATGCCAGCCTTTCATCCTTTCTTTTCATCCTCACATCGGGAAAACTCTTCACTCACTGTTAAATGATACCGAGGAGACCTGGATCAGTGTAAAGATTATTTCATATTACCGCAAGAAGGAACAACGATCATACAGCTAGAACAGATTTCACTGCGGTTGTACAAACACTCCTCTGAGCTTCTCTTTGATATCCAATATAAGGTTCACGTACTCGTATGCTCTTTGTCCCCACTAGAAATGCAATTCCGCACACTAGTAGAATTCCGTGACCCCGACCGCTAGATAGCAGCAATTCAATTCAAATGGGTTTGCTTGCAGTGGAAGGACAACGCCAGATGGTGGTGGTGGTAACGCGCTATTAAGTTTTCCAAATGACCACAGAAGAAGAACAAAAAAGGGAAGGCCGATACATGAGGCGCAATCGTGTTTTCTGTTCGCAATTTCCGTGTTTGCGGGTTATGTGGAGAGCAAATGTTATTGCTGTAGAAAACTGTGCATGTACAATATGTAGGTGGCGTTTAAGCCTTGATAGTGACGTTAAATGTCAATTATTTAGGCAAGGCAGCTTAGTCTATTTCATACATAGGGTGCTTCGCAAAGTTACAAAACAAACATTTAAAACTCAAATAATTAAGACATTAAAAAAACAGATGAATTAAATACATTTAAAAGCGAACTGAAAGACCATAATCATATTTATGAGGGAAAAAAAACTGTTTTTAACCTGGATTTAAAAGCATTTACACTTAGGGATAAATTTAGCTCGGTTTGCAGCTTGTTCCATTTTTTTGGTGTGCAGCACAACAGCTAAATGCTGATGCACCGTGTTTGCTTTGAACCCTGGGCTGAATCTGCTGTTCTCAGAACCCTACTGGGTTTATATTCCGTGAGCATTTCTTTAACGGTCGAGTATTTTCGACAAGTAGCATCATTTTAGAAATGTATTCTACAGCTGACTGGGGGGGGGGCAGTGCAAAGTCTTTAGAACTGGATTTAATAAGAATTTAGGATTTAATGTTTGGCCACATATTTTTTTCATATCGTCCTGTTCTTTGTTGTTGTTGTTGTTTTGTTTTTTGTTGGGGGGGGGGGGGCGCCATGGTGCCCCCACCCCAGGGGTCTAGAAACACCCCTGCTAGAGTGCTGAATTGTCTTTCTAGAGAGGACAAAGAGTATACTAGTCTATGGACCTCATCAAATAGATCTAAGAAATGCTCAAACAGTTTTCCATAGTCTGTACTGTATCTGACGACCATTTTTTTTCTTTTTTTATCCCAGGAATGTAAACTTGTCAGACTTGGTTATCCTCTGATTTAATCAAATGGGAACTCCCCCCCACCCCCACCCCCTCCCCACCCCCCAACCACAAACATGCTCAACAGTCTAATTAGCCATTAAACAAAAGCGC
Organism: Vanacampus margaritifer; assembly: GCF_051991255.1. Classification (NCBI taxonomy): domain Eukaryota; kingdom Metazoa; phylum Chordata; class Actinopteri; order Syngnathiformes; family Syngnathidae; genus Vanacampus; species Vanacampus margaritifer. The sequence goes on from NC_135449.1 coordinate 3,540,036, forward strand.
AGTTACGTCAGAATGTAAAGAAACCCACGTACGATTGTACAGATGTTCTATTTTTCCTCCTTTGCCGACATGCCACGATGTCAGCTGACCCTTTTTGCGTGAGACTTACTTTGCATGATTCCTATATATGAAGATGATCTCGTACGAAGCAGCCCCCCCCCCCCCCCCCCCCCGTGGCTCTTATGGTTATACAATCGCTACTGTATAGATGGCGAGGTTATAGGTTGGAGGGGTATCTTTGTGCTCGGCATGCCTCCTCCTCCTCCTCCTCCTCTTCTTTTAGCGCCTTCACTTTAAATTAGACTCATACGGCAAGCATGGATAACTCCCCCCCCACCGCCCCCCACACTTCTCCTTTTCAATCCATATCTCTAATTAACTCCACAGTCAGTCATGTCGGTCCACCTGCAGTGCACGTGAAAATGCATCCTCCCCCCCCCCCCCCCCTCCCCGTGGTACCGCACACACATTCACCTTTAAATAACCAGCTGACAGCCACATGCCACAAGTTGAGTGCCAGGCGGCGCTGCCGTCGCTACGCCGCAGCGAGATCCTGCCAATTAAGAGCCAAGTCGGGAATGAGTAAACTTCAAGCGACGTCGTGCGTGCGGAGGAGCAGGCGAAGCATACGAAGGCGGCCGCCACATGTTGCGCCAGTTTGAACAAGCCAAATTAATATTGTTCTGACGGACCCAAACAGCGCGAGATGCTGATGAAGATGCACGCAAAGATGACAACAATGGCGACTTACCTCAGCGCACGTGTGGAAACTCCTCATAAAAGGCGATTTAGAAGAGGATGAGGAAGAGGACGGAATTCCAGCGCAGCGCGGGCGAGGGAGACCGACTAACAGGTGGCGGGGAGAGGAGCGCAGAGTAGGTTGGAGGAAGAGGAGGAGGAAGAGGAGGAGGAGGGGGGGAGGAGGACTCGCAGGACCCGAGCGGGGGCTCGCGGCGTTTATGGTGAAATATTAAAAGGGCCCATAGTTCAAGTTGTGATGGGAATGAGGAGCTGAGGGGCGACATGAGAGCGACATGCTGGAAGAGGAGGAGGATGGAGGGAGGGGGGGGGAGAGAAAGAGAGAGACAGCGGGGAGTCGTTCCTTGATAGTCTGGAGTGTGTGTGGCGTCTCACACACAACAACATAAACACACACAAGATTGTACTTGTTCCAAGGGAGGGCATTTTTTTTTTTCATTAGCGGTCAAGCATCATGTCTCGAAAGCCAGTTATTGAAATGTAGTATTATAATATTCTGATCCAAACCCAGAGGTGGGCAAACTCGGTCCTCGAAGGGCCGGAGTCCTGCAGGTTTTGGAGGTTTCCCCTTTTTCCAACACAAGCTGATTCCAATCAACAGGATTGTTATGCAGAGCTTGCTGTGTTGGAGGACGGAAATAAACATCCAAAAGCTGCAGGACTCCGGCCCTCGAGGACCGAGTGTGCCCACCCCTGCTCTAACCCAACCCCCCCTAAACCTAATCCAAACCCACAGCCCCCAAACTTCACCCAACCAATAACCCCTACCCCCCAAAACCTTAGACCTGATCTGATCCCAAACCCATCACCTCTACCCAAAACCCTTCAAACTGATCCAAACCTACAACCCCTAAATGTACTCACTAACTTCACCCAACTCACAACCCCTAAACTCTTACATTTAACTCCAACTACTAACCTTGGTACAAGCCCATAATCCTAATCCAAACCTAAAACTCCTACATTTAACCGTAAAACTTGAACCTAATCCAAACCCTTATATTTAACCTTTAATCCCATTAACATGAAGCTACCACAAACCCATACAACCTCAATTTAACCCAAACCCAAAGCCCCTTAATAACCTGAGCCAATCCAAACCCCAAACCCAGACCCATCAACTAATCCAAACCCTTAAGTAAGCCTAGCCACTCAATTTAAACCTAACCCTCAACCTTTAAACCTAATCCAAACCAATCAAGCCGTCCATTTTCTATCCCACGTGCGCTCTTCTGGCTCGCAAATGAGCTGGAGTCTTTCCCAGATGACGGCGCCCCCCGGACTGTTTAGGGGCTGACACCAATTCTCACAATCCCACGTCACATCGGTTGCTGTTCTCAAAGCGGCTGGACGGCGTCCTGAACAAAAAGCATTCACATGCGATCCTCAGCCGCTCAACACGCGGGGGGGGGTCGCTGATCCTCGCTAGGTCACCGTTGAGCACATGCCTTCAGCTGTCTTCACGGATAAGTTCACCGGGGGAATCGGTGGGGGCGGAGCCACCGAACCACTGGAGGCCATGTTGATGAAGAAGAAGAATGACGAGGGGCATGAAGACAGCCATGTTGGAGGCCGCTTGCTAAAAGGGATGCAGTCAAGAAGGCTGCAGTTATCAAAAGAGTTTCTTCAGATCAGTTTTTCTTACTGGCCATGCCTTTTTACAACAGGATGGTGCCGACCATCCCTTGGTAGCTCCTCCCCTTTGTCGTCAGGAAGATCTCCACAGGCAAGCCCTGTCTGTCGCGCGAAGGCCAGTCCGGCGGGGTTGATCAGTGACTGATCCAAATCCCCAGAAATGAATCCAAACCATAACTCCTTAGTCCCGAACCCCAATTATGTTTTGAGCACTGGTGGGCGGAGTCTCCAAAGCAGAAGCGAAAAAGACGACAATGAACTATTTCATTGCTTTGTTTATGGTCCAAATCGCACGTTTGATTTTGCAGTTTAGTAGAGCAATTGCGATCATTTTTCTCCCCAAGTCGACTTTTCACGACAACTTTTGCACTCTTATACTCGCATGTGCTAATGCTTTCATGAATTCTCTTTGATTGCGCAATTCGTGTCAAGCCTGCCTCTGCGTAGTTGCCATTTTAGCACCCACAAATTCTCAGATGTCGGACCAACCCAAACTCGAAGCCTTTTTGCCCCTAATTGAGCGCTACGTCCCCAGAATGCAAACGCTTTCATTCATTTATCTACCAAGTCTCATTTAGACACACACACACACACGCGCGCATAGAAACACAGCGGTTGTGTTTAATTCAACTTGAGTGGAATCTTGAAAAAAACGTTGTCACCTCATTAATTCTCCAAGTCAGCCATTTAATTCCCTTTTAATATGCACACTTATTCTGGTCTGGTCCTTTTCGTGTTCTTTCCGAGAGGCATAAATCCAAGTTTGACGACAGAAATTAGAATCATTTAAGGGATCAATAATTTTTTTACTTTAATCAAAATGTATTCTAATTTGCAGGGTTGGTTTGGCAGGAAATGATTTTTTAATGACACAATTTGACGGCCCAGAATGATGATGATTCCAAACGCTTAACCACGTTTTTCCTTTTCTTAATTGTGTCGCTAACGATCATTAGCTTGCCACTTTCGGAGACGGCGGGTATTGCACGCCTTTGAGGTCATCAGTCATCAGTTCGGAGTCACATTCCAGGTTGTGTAGTTAAACCACACAACTTCACTTCCTGCTAGCTTAATGCTAACACACAATGCAAAATCCTATAGATGGGCTAACAAGTAGCATCAAGAGAGGTCATGTATTCCTTATCCTCTGTGAAAAACAATTGCGGCTTACTGAGTCACAGTAGTTGTGAAAGTCGTCTTCGCGACATACTGCCCCCTGGTGGCCAGGCCGCGCGCACACCGCAAGGAGTCGCAATGAATGGGGGTTACGACGCACAAACGATTTCATTCTTTACGCAGATTCGCAACATTTTCGTGGGGAATGAATTGATGACATTTCTGTGCATTTTAATGGGGAAAGATGATTTGAGATTGAGTTGTTTGCTGTCAAACGTCTCCTCTTTGGCCTTTTAACAGAAAGTAGGCATATTCTCTCTCTCTGCCGAGGAACATTTCCTCCATATAATTATGCGTGGCCATTCTTGAGTCACCGTCAGTGATAGGCAAGTAGAAACATGCTATTTGTCCCCGCATACACCAATTAGTGTCTTTGTGAACTCATTTGTGCCTTTTAATAGCATCTTTTGCATGAAAACAAAGAATATGATTTTCTACTTTTGTTGTTGTTTTTAGACACATTTCTGCTTGCGTTTGGCGGCGTTCCCTCGTGGTGTGTCTCTGCGTCCTCGACTCCGCCATCCGCTTCGTCCTTCCTCTGCGGATACGGGCAAAGCGAGTATAACGCACGCACGCACACGCGCGCACGCGCGTGCCCACGCACCAGTCATGTATGCTTTGCTTGCATTAAATTGATGCCACGGCACGGACGTGCATGGATGCGTTAACATGGCGCCGCGATACACAAAACCCACCAAAGCAAAGATGGCAGTGCTGCTTCACGCGCACACACCCAAGCACACGCACTTCCTTCCATCCGCATGTTTGTATTCATCTTACGTTTTATGCACTTTGTTGCATGTTCATGACAGCTGAAGGGCTCATTAAAAATGGGCGCAATGTGAATGTGACAATAGCAGCTGGGTAGTGATAATACATACATAAATAATGTATGCCCAATACCAGTCATAATTCTTTAAAAAAAAAAAAAAAAAGCAGAACGGAAAAAAAAACCATTTTGCTGTTTTACTACAATTCAAAATTTAGCAATACAAAATGAAGAATAAAATACAGTAGCACCTTGAGATATAATTTTTTTATTTTGACCTGCAATAAAAAAAAAAATCAGATAGGAGCACTGTTTGGGAAGATAGTAATTAATTCCTTTAAAAAACTTAAAAAAAAAAAACACACACACACACCAAGCCATTTATTGCCACTCCCAGTAAAACTAAACGTAAACAAAACGAGAATGACGTGTTTTCAAAACAACCGCATAACATTGCTTTAAAGTCTGCTAGCTTAATGCTAACACATCATGGGAAGCGAACAAGGCTAACGAACAACGCATGTATAAGCTAGCGCTGTCAAACGATTACTTTTTTTTTTTTTAAATCAGATTAATCACATCTTAGAATTTTGATTCATCACGATTAATCGCTTAATTAAAAAGACTTTTCATCAACATGTTTTGCATGGAAAATTTAAAAAAGCAACTGTTATGTGTTAATTCTTTCGACATTTATTGTTATGATTTTTTGATCCACTGCACACGCTCATTTTCTAATCAGTTAATTACTTGCATCATTTTAAATTTGAAAAAATGACCCCGATATTTTTACATGAACAAATATTCTGAATATTAAACGCAAACATTTATTAAATGCTTTACTTTAATGCATGCAGTTATGTTTATTGCTTAAACACAACCTGTCCGCTGTCAGCTAAAGGATCATCTGCGGTCAAAAGTAATAATGTAATTTAATATGTGATTAATGCGATCCATTTTTGTGATTAATTCATTAGTTAACGCTTCAACTTTGACAGCTCTTGTAGAAACACAAGATAACAATACTTGCATGCCTACATTCTTTATCCTCTGCAAAAAACAGGTAATATTACTGCAGCTTACTGAGTCACTGACGGTAGCTTTGAAAGTCTTCTTCGTTCGTGTCAATAGGACAGTCTTATGCTGCCCTCCGGTGGCCAAACTAGTTTGATGCACAAACTAATTTTGGTATTCCCTTTTTTCCTGTTTTTATAAACTAAAATATTAGAGCGCAGTTTTGTCCGGAAGACAACACTCGACGATATATCCACTGAAGGCTGACCTTTAAAAAGTCATTTCAATGAATTGATGTAACATTCAAAACGTGTCCCAACTATCTACGATCCATTTCGCTTCAATGTTCTAATTAATAGTTTAACACTTTGCGGCAACGTTAACAAAGCTCTCTCAAAAATCTCTCTCAACTTTTGCGTGCTTTTAATTATGCCCTCATCGTCGAGCACCGCTTTTGTGTCGGCCGCAATCAAAAAGCGATACGAATGTAGATCACGTATGCGGCGGCAATTAACGGCAAACTTGTGTTTGGGCCACAACAGCGAAAACGCCACAATTATGATTCTTCCCTGCCCGAGGGACCGCGCGATCAAAGAGGCTAATGTTGGCTGAACGCCTCGTTGTGCGTCACTGCGAGGGAACAAATTGCCAATAACGTGAGCAAACGCTTTGTGCACGTGCACATTAAGCATGCGCGGCACCCCTGAGCACGACATGAGCACAATGTAGTGCCAGGATGCACTTTCAGGAAAGGGCTCAAACAAATTAAAAAGTCATCGAGGGTAATGGGTCGATGTCTGCGTCCTAATTTCGGCTCAACGTAACAAAATGGGTGAGGCAGGTTGACGTATGACGATGACGCATACGTTTCCGGGTAGAAAACAAACCGAATCAAGTCAGTCGTCATGCAAAAGTGGCAGGATGACGAAACTCTGATGCCCGATGGTTATTTTGGACAGTTTATAACTGTATTTTGTCCTGACTCCGGTTTATTTTGGGTGTAATTCCACTGTCGAACACTAGATGGCATCACATAGTTTGTTAGACACTCAATTTGAAAAAAAAAAGAATGAAAACAGGAAGTATTTCAGCTCATCCTAGTTTTTGCTGAAGATCACTGAATGTCAAATCCTCTTTAGGATAGAATATAACTTTATTAGTCTGTTTCAAGATAAACAGAAATTCATCTTTAAACACAGCTTTCAAATCAACATCCAATACTCCCTCACAAACCACAATTTTAATAAATACATAAAAATTTTAAATAAAGTACAATTTAATGCCTAATAAAAACTACAGCAATATATTTTCTAAATGGCACTAAGTAACACTGTTTTTATTAAGCATCACATTTTTATTTTTATTTTTAATCTATATTTTATTTTTTTAATAATTATCGTATGTGATAAAAAACTTAAATAAATTTATTTATTAAAAATAAAAAATAAAATAAAATTTGATGCTTAATAAAAACTACAGCAATGTTTTTATTAAGTATCAAATTTTATTATATTCATTTACTTAAAAATATATATATTTAGAATTGCGGTATGTGAGGGAGTATTTTGATGCCGATTTGAAAGCTGTGTTTAAAGATGAATTTCTGTTATGTCTGATCAAATAAATACATTATTTTACATTAGACATCATTTTCATTGAAAAACTAGAAATTTTTGAGCCGATTTAGAGGAATTGGACAACTTCCCAACACTGTGGTTGGGAATCAATACATTAAAGGGTAGCAGTAACAGATTAGACGAATAAAAGTGAGCTCTCCAGTTCCTCGTTTGTTTGACTTGTTTTGGTGCGACGGGAGAAAAGTCTCCTATGGGGCTCTCATGCGCTCTAATGCAGAACATTATCATATCGCGCGGAACGCGCCGCCACCATGTTTCCAATGAATAATTTCCCTTGCCCTTAAACGGGAGGTGGTGAAAATGAGCCCGCTCGGACTTGAACTGAGAAAATAAGAAGCGCGGCAGCCGTTGTGCTGCGCTGTGACCGATTAGAGAGGACCGTGCATCCGTGAAACATGATTTAGAACTCTGGCCAGACAGCCTATATATATATATATATTAGGGGGGAAAAAATAACGGGAAAGTGTAAGAGTGAATCAATTTTCTGGGGGGTGCACCTTGTATATGACGCACATGTTCCCCAGCCTTGGGCAGTCGGCATTTCCATACAGACTTAATTAAATGTTTTTTTTTGTTTGTTTTTTTTTTTACATCTAAGTGCGCCATCTGTATAATAGCTTCCCAAAGACGCCAGACTGAAAGCCATTTTTTTTTTGTTTAAATGCCCTTTTGAGTGTTTTTGCATACGAATGGCGTCTGGCCGCGCATCGCCCGAGGCTGCGTATTCGCCCTTTCACGACGCCGTGCTCTCGTTTGAAAAGGAACATTTTAGCAATTTAAAGCTTCGTTCGCGTTCGGAACCAACCTTGAACCCAAGATTGGCACTCTTGAGCATTTGCGGGTTTGGGATAAGGCGCGCTGCTTTTGATGCGTTATGAGTTGCACTTCCAGTGGGTATCGGCGTCCCTTTATTTCGATCCGTTTGAATGAGCTTTTCTCGGAATACGTTACACCCGTAAACAGGTTCAGTTGTAACTAGTGCTGCCAGGCGATTACAATTTCTATTTCAATTGTTAACTCACGATTAATCGCAAATTTTATATCTGTTCTAAATGTACAGTAAAATGTTCAGTAAAGTACTTTTTTTCTAAGTTTTCATGCTCTAGCAAACATAACATAACAAAAGTAAAAAAAAAAAAAAAAAGTTAAACAAATAGAAATAGGGCTGCATCTTTTAGTCATTGATACAGCAATTTCATAATAATTCATAAGTTAAAATAAAAAAGTGTGATATTGATTTGTGTTGAGGTCATTTTTCTGCCACTAGATGGCATCATTGCATTAACTTGTGAAATTCTGCACATTTTTTTTTTAAATTGTAAAATACAACTTGACCTCAGTCTGTACAAATATATACATTATTGTTAGCAACATTTTTGACATGAACGTGTCTGCTGCATTGCGACTGGCATTCCCCACACATTACAGGCTTTCCGATTAAGAGGCGGTCCTTAATCACTCGTTAAAAAAATGAGTGGCATTTTAAATTAACTCAAAATGAATGCACTGATTTTGACACCCCTAGTTCTAACCTTTTTCGAAGTACTATATGGTGAATTTGCAGCAAAATCTTCTGAGTAATCGATCATCACTGGCCAAATTGGAATCAATCCATTCACTGCCATTGACGGCTATAGACGTCAAAGATTTTAACTGGCCTGCCCAAGAATGATATCAATGTGCAATGACAAAAGCATTGCATATCATGATATACTTGCTTGCATAAAAAGAAGCTGTAAGAAAGAAAAAAAAAAAAGTAATATAAGCAATGCGGTTTAACCACAGATGGGAAAATAAACACGTTTTGTGCTTGAAGGAGAATTAAGCAATATGACTCGTAGCGAGCACGAACGCAATCCATCCGAGCGCCACGGCGAAAAGGCGCACTCTCAGCAGAATATTTTATGAGGATAATTGCTGCCATTTGTCTTTTTTAAAATGCTTCACCACTGTCATGTGAGCTGCTGGGAGACAAACAAACCTTTGGTAATTTGCCACAGAAGGACTTGTTGAACGATAGTCGCGGCCGCTCTCACAAAAGTGCAGTATAAGCAAAAATTAACGTACTAAAAACATGTTGGCTCTTGTTTCCCTGATAAATCTTAAAAGCCAAATTTGTTTACCTGATTATGGTGATACCAAAGAGGCGTTTGAATGAATCAATTTGAGATCTGACTGCTTAAAGGAACAGTCCCGTTGCATTTCCCTAATAAAATGAATGGCAATGCTATTATTAAAACGTTTGTTTATGTGATTCAAAATAAGGAAAATCACATTCTTGTTTTTTTTTTGTAATTTAGATCCTTGCTTACTTGTGCTTGGACATCTACGGATTCACCTATTTGCTGATTTATTCCCAAAATTGTCAAATATTTTTTACAATCCTTTTTTTTTTTTTTTTTTTGTAGATTTTAAAAATGTATATAGATTTTTCCCCCCAATGCAATTATGATGATTGTCAATTACAATATTTTGTTAATAATGTTTATAATTGAGCTCTCCTTAGAAAAATAAATAAATAAATAATAATAATAATAATGTTTATAATTGTATTTCCTTTTTAATTTTTTAAATTTTTTATTTTTTTTAAATTACTTTCTTTTAAATGTGAGGAACCTGTTTTCCAATATATATTTTTTTAGGTTTTAAAAATATTTTTTCCCCCTCAATGCAATTTTTGGTCGTCATGGATTCTCCCTTTTGCCAATTTTTTGCTATTTGGCAGACTCCCTGTGCGAATAGCGGGGGTGCATCGTATTGCCTCATGTTCGCACCCGCTCTGTACTTAGTGATTAAATGAAAACCAAAAAAAAAAATTCATCATTTTGAGACGTGATAACCACACAAGCAACACTTCAATGACTCTAATGGCCTGTCAGGGTAAACAAACAGCACATGTTGAAATTGGCTCGACGTCCTCATCTAATGGGAGGACAATTTTCCAATGAAAAAGTGTCTCATTTTCCAGCCAGGAAATAATAATAAATTCGCCCCAAAAAAAGAGCACAATTACCTTAGTGATGTTCTATGGAACATTAATATTAATGTACTACAATTCCGTATATGGTGTTATTGCTGCTTCTGTCATACAATAATTAAAGGTCAAACGTGAGAGCTTCTCTTTCCCTCGAATTCCAACACAAACGGACACTTTATTAGGTACGCCTTTACTTCAGATTGACGAGTTGCTGTAGTTGCGATTTAATTTCGACATTCATTCTCAGGATAAATATCACGTACGTTTCCAGTGGCGGGTGTTTTTGCCCGCGGGGCCAATTGGAAAGTCCAAAGCACCAAAAGCAGAGGAGTGATAAAGATGATAAATAAATACATATGAGCAATGTGCAGCGAGGAAATCAATAATAAGGAAGTGATGAAAGGTCGGAAGAAATATTTGCGCATTACATTCTCCTGCAACATTTAAATGAAATCCAACTTTATTTGAAAAAACAGTACTTAAAAAAAAAAAAAAAAGTTAACTTTTCAGAATTTATTTTTTAAAACTTTTTTTTTTTTTTAACAATCCCTACAGAGAACAACTTTTGTGTTATTTTGCCAAGCTTGATGTGTGTGCAGTTTCAGGATTTTTCATCCATGTTTAGACCCTCAAAATCAGATTTGTTATTTTTTTTTGCAAACAGCACATTGCCACGGCAACAGTGTTTAACCAAAAATCACAAACTTGATAGTTTAACAATATGAAGGACTATAACACCGGGAAAAAAAAAAAAAAAGAAGTCCTAGTTTCACTTGAAAAATATTTAAAAAAAAATTTAAAAAAAAAAATAAATAAATAAATATATATATATGTATGTATAAAGAAAAAATATTTATTTTTTAAACATTTTCTGTTTTAAAAAATATATTATTTGAGAAGAAAAAGAACGGCTGGAGTTTGAAAGTAGTTTCAAACTAAGGTTAGGATTTCAAAGTAAGGCTTCAAAAGTGGGTTTGCTTTCAAAATAAGGTCATCATTTATTTTATACCATAATTAGTTATCACATTCAACTGTCAGAATTTGTGACCACAAGTTTCAAAGTAGGGTAAGGATTTCAAAGTAGGGTTTCAAATGATGGTTTGAATAGGGTCAGGCTTTCAATCTGTTGTTGTTCACGGCAATTTGCATGCTAATTTGTGTTAGCATTAAGCTAACGAACTTAAAGGACGTAAGTTTCGTGTTTGTATTTTGCTCTATTTTCTCTCTCGTTTTTTCTAGACTACACAACTCAAAACTTTGCAACTTTTTATCCCCTAATTTTGCACATTTTCCCCCTTTTGGACTTTTGGGTAATTATTTTTGAATGTTCTTATTTTATTGGACTGAAGAAAGACTTGGGGCCCCAACTGGCTTCGTTTTTCCCAGGTGCGCAATAAACGTCGTTCCCGTGCACGTTTTGCTTTTCCTGTGTGCGTATTTCGCATCTGATTATATTTCTCCCCCTCGCGCGCACAAAATAATCCCACTCGTTGTTAAATCCCCACTACAACGGCCCCGATTGTTTCCCGCCGTCCAGTTGCTAGGCAACAGCGGTAGTGCCGCCAGTGCTAGCGGGGGCCACGACGGATGTGGAAGGGGACGATGTGAGGTCAGGAGGGGATTTCGAGTGGGGGTCCTTAGCGGGTCTGACTGACGTATGGAAGCCAACAGTCAACACTGGAATGAATGGATTTATGGCGGTTATAAAAAGTCCACACACCCCTGTACAAATGCCAGGTTTGTGTGATGGTAGAAAATGAAACCAATCATACATCATGAATGTGACCTATGACTTGCAGTGCACAAATAATGTGGTTGCAAAAGTGTACACACCCTAATATGATGACAGAAAAGTGCCTTTGATTAAACTCAACTGAAGTTCAGATGTTCTAGACGTGCTTTTTTTTTTTTCTTGGTTTAGGATTGTTTAATGTGATTTGGGTTTTTTCATGACCATTATATTTTATCTTTCATTTACACAACAATTACATGTTACTGTATTTTGAAATTTCATAGCAGGGTGGGGCCAGAAAATGTCATCCAACTTCTCTCACCTGATACCTCAGCTACAAACACGTTCACATTCACTTTGACTGTGGCTAAAAGTGGACGCATCAGCTGTGGGAATCAGTCTGGCATCGCCGTTCAACAGCTGCTCGCGTCCATCATCGACGCCGTTCATGTTTTGCGAGCAGGGGTTGCTACCCCGTGGAGCTCGGGAGCAGTTTGAAGATCCGTTCAAGAGCCAAAAGCTAATTTGAAATGTCACGGCAGTCAAAGTTCACAAAGTTTTACTTTCCTTTTAGCTTGAGATGAATAAAGTTGGAATACTTGACTCACAAACGACAGCCTCTTTGAAGGAGGGTGGCTGACGTTGTCATGGCGGAAAGGTGGCAGGCACTAAACTCAACGGTATGGAATGAGGATTTTGTAGGTTTCAGTTGAGGATTAAGCCAAATGTCATCAACATGGAAGAAGAATATATTAATTGCATTAAAATAAAATTATTTGCAATAAAGTAATTGCCTCCTGTGAGACCTATGACAATATATATTTTTTAAAGCTAGCTAGCTAGCTACTGTAGCTAGCAAGCTAGCTGTATCTAGCTGTCGGTCTATCTAAACTGTTGCTTTTTTTTAATTTTTTTTTTTTTATTAAATCAAATTCAGAGCACTATTGGAGCGACTGTGGGCTTGTAGTCACGCTTTTTATACTGCTACTAATGCTACTATGGGACAGCTAGTACACAATTAAATTATTTGTAACTGTAAGCAATTTATTTTGCAAGGTAATGTACTTGTAGATGAATTTAAAATGATATCAAACCGTTTAGGATCATAGTTTGCGGTATATTTATGTCTTAAACTATTAATATAGGCTATTAAGGTCAAAGAAATTCACTGGAGCATTAAATACTCGTGCTATTTCTGCATTCACAGCAAAGCTTGGTCCTCAAACATCGCGAATAACGAGGGATTACTGCAATTGTCGATGCCCTTTAAATGTGCTCCGCTTACTGTCGCCTTTTCTTTTATATATATATATAAAAAAAAAAAATAGACCAGAACGAAATTGTTAATAAAATATCGTTGGACCGGAACAGGTTACTGCTGTGCCACTTAGCGATCGAATTTCGCAGGGGACGAAGAAGAGCTTGAGCGCCACTTCCGGCTTCTCAACCCCGACGTCGAGTGCTCCTCGCGGCCGCCTTGTGAGCGCTCATTTGCGGGGAAAGTCGCTGCAATGAATCGGTGAGTGTGCGCTACTTTTGCGGGCGGAATGAATGGGGGAAAAAAAGTGATCTTTTGACAAATTACTATCATATAGGCGGTCTTCACGCGTTAATTTCATGTTAGTGTAGAATTGATTTATTTTCACGTCATCTACATTGTTGTTTAAAGTAACGTAGAACAGGTGTAATGGTGGTTAGCACGCCTACTTCGCACTTCTGAGTTCGGGGTTCGAATCTGTTCCTGTTTCTGCATCATACTGTGTCCAATATCTAATATTAGACACACTCTGCAGAGCCTTAATATCTGTTTTTTTTATATAGCAATCATGCAGAGAACAAACACAATAATAAACAACTAGTATGTGTCCAGTAAATGCGTACTTGTGTAAAAATGGTTAATATCAGCTCAAAGTATCTTTGTGCATTTTGTTGTTGCAGAATTGTTACAGTGGAGCACTACAAGGCGGCCATGTTGCTGAGTGGTGCAGGTGATTCTCTGGGCTTCAGGAACCAGAAGTGGGAGTACAATGAGTCCGGACCAGCCATTCACAAGGTGGGATCTACTATGCCAGTGCATTCCCAACCTTAATTGAGCCAAGAAATATACGATAGAAAACTCACATGACACACCAACATAGAAATTTTTTCTTTAAAATTTTTTTTTACTGAAATGTGCAGATTTTGATTCAATTTGCTCACTAATTGACTTAGCTTAGCCAATTTAAAAGCTGGGCTTGTTTAGTTGAACAAAAAGCGGACTTGAAAGAATTGAATCGTTTTTTTTTTACATGAAAAAAAAAAGCAGAACAGTCAACATATAATAAAACACTAAAAATATTTGGGAAGAAGTTCTCTGTGCAACGTGTATGCACGTGTGCCTGACAACGAGGCACTCTAAGGTGGTCACTTCCCAAAATGCATTTTGGGGGTTTAAGCATACTAGCAAGCTAACTTTAGCTACGCCTGAAAAAACTGTAAAACTAGTCGAGATTGTACTTAGAAACAAACCATTGAATTCACTTTGAAGGCCTTCATTTGAAATTGGACAACCGTTGGGCCGAAAATAACCCAAATTGGGTCAAAAAGGGACCAACTCAACATTGCCAAATAATCCACAAACACCCCCCCCCCCCCAAATTGGGTTGTTTGTTGGTTATTAATTTTTTAAGCTTACCCAACTCAAAAAGTTGGTTGGGATAAAAAATAAAAAAAAGTTTGATTGGGTTATTCGATTAACCTAAAAAGTTGGGTGAAATGAATAACCCACAAACATACCCCAAAAAACTGGGTTGCTCTGTGGGTTATTGATTATATTTGACCCAACTTTTTGGGTTAAATAGCTCAAAAAGTTGGTCAGGATCATTTCTGACCCAATTCAATTGGGTTATTCAATTAACCCAAAAAGTTCAGTGAAATGAATAACCCACAAACAACCCCAAATAACTGGGTTGCTTTGTGGACTTTAATTTTATTTGACCCAACTTTTTGGGTTAAATAGCTCAGAAAGTTGGGTCTGTTCATTTTTTACTTAATTCAATTGGGTTATTTAATTAACCCAAAATGTTGGGTCAAATGAACAACCCACAAACCAAGCTCCCCAAACTTCATTAGACCCAACGTTGTTGGGCGAGTTCATTCTTAACCCATTTTGGGTTATTTTTTGACCCAACAGTTTTTTATAGTGATGGATTTTTCTAGAGTTTCCCTTCACATCTTCCTCCATCCTGCAGGAGCTGGAGGAGCTTGGCGGCCTGAAGAACATCAAGGCCGAGCTCCCCGAGTGGCCCGTGAGCGACGACACCGTCCTGCATCTGGCCACGGCCGAGGGGCTCGCCACCGGTGAGCGCTCCAAATCGCACCTTTTCCTCGTTCCGCCCTCTCTCGTCCTTTCCGTGATTGAATTGCGGCGAGGGGCCCGCGGGCTCGTGATGAGGCCTCATCACCCCCCCTCATCAAGGCTGAAGGTTAAATCGCATTTGCTGCGGCCCTTGGTGGCGTTGTTGGGGCGAATGGGAGGCACAGCTGTGACCTTTACGGCGACGAAGGCAAACAAGCTGCAGAGCTCATTGCCGTGTAACCTCTTTTTAAAATGTTAACACGGAGCACGGCTGATGCTTTAACCTCATTAGCTGTCTTCCTCGCAGGTGTTTTGGAAGGAATTTATATCTTTTCGAACGGTGAATAGACGAGATTTTCAGCAAATAACGAAAGATTGGGGGCTGAAGAAAGTTTGAATTAACTCAATTAACTGGCTTTCCATGGTTCACTATTGACTAATTCTGCCTCCACCAAAAACAAACTTAAAAAAAAAAAAAATTTACATTGCTATTTGTCTATCTGATTCGGATTCTCTCATTCTCAAAGCCAAGAATCAGAACCGAAATACGATCTCATCTCCTCAATGACATAGGCAAGAAAGGGGAGGAGCTTCTGCACGAGGTGGCCGCTCGCTATGTGGAGGCGATGAAGGACATGGAAGGGAGAAAACCGGGACCCTCGAGCATTCTGGGTAAGAACGTGTCAACATCAAATAGTAAAGTTACAACAATAAAATAGAAATGATTTCAAGAAAGCATCCAAAGTGAGCTAAAAAGGCCGTGAATTTCAATGATAAGAATAAAGACATAAAATTTCAAGAATGGAATCGTAATGTTATGAAAACTGAGTAGTAAAATTGCAAAATGTTTTGCACCAGGGCAAACGATATTACCTCTTCAAAAATCGATTTTGTTTACCAAATAAAAAATATTTTTTTTGGGCGGGGGGTCAAGTTTTGACTTCTTTTTTTTTTAACAACCGGTATTAGATCTTTAAAAATCTTTCTTTCAATTGAAAAAATTTTTGGGGTCGATTTTTTCTGTTTGTTTTTTTTGCATGGCCAATAATAACCCTTATTAGAAAAAAATTATGGTTGATTTTTGCCATTTTATTTTTTCAAATATATATTTTCATTTTTTTTTTCACGCTTAAATTTATTTATTTTTTTTACTTTTTGTGGGGGCCAAATTTTGACTGCATTTTATTTTTTTTCAAATTAAAAAACAAAAAAAACATTTTTGGGGGGGTCAAGTTTTGACCTTTAAAAAAAAAAAAAAAATCATATTAATATTAGCTCTTCAAAAATCTTTTTCCAATTCAAACATTTTTTTGTCAAATTTTTGCTTCTTTTTTTGTTTTAAAAGAACTAATATCATTAACTAATAAATCATTTTATCAAGTGGACGTTCAAATTCCCACAAGGACCACAAAGCAACATGACCTCAGTGAAAATGAATGTACTGCACTATAAGTATGAACTATTCAAATATAGTTAAGAAAGAAAGTTATAACAATTTAATTGGCGTGTTGTGAGTATAAAATAGTGACAGGTTGACAAAAAAAGAGAAAAGTGTCCAAAACAATGTCTCCATTTCTCTTCAGGTGTGTCCCAGCTGAGGCCCGGGGAAGAAGGAGGCTACAGAGTTCCATACAACCCGGACGGGACTGGTTGCGGAGCCGCTATGAGATCCATGTGCATTGGCCTCAGGTACAAAAAAAAATCGATTATATTTCAAAATATTTATGGATTAACGGTTGGGTTCAACAACAGCATAAAAAATAGGACTACATAAAAAAAATATTAATGGTGCATTTATTTTTAATTAATAATGTATTGCTTTTTTTTTTAAAGTATTTTCAAAATATTAAACTTCATTCAACTCCATTAAACTTTCAAATGGATAATTCATTAGATTAAAATAAAACATTTTTTTTAAAAAGGATTTTACATTACCTTTAAAAAAAAAAACTGGATAATAATTTATTTTAAATAACATAATAAAGGTATGCATTCAACTTTTAAAATAATTGGTAAATAATTTTTGGTAAAAAATAAAACATAAACACTGTTACAGAAAAAAAATAAAAAAATAAAATAAAAATAAAAAAATAAATAATAATAATAATAATAATAATAATAATAATAAAAAAAGGGAGAACAATGATGATGACATGTCAAATGATCAATACTGAGCTCTCCCCAGAAGAAAAAAAAAAAAAGAAACACTGTTACAGATGCACTTTTTAAACAACAACTCTGTAATTTATTGTAAGTAGAAAAATACAGGACAAATGCATATGCATTGAACTTGTTTCCCCCGATGACAAAATGGTTCATTAATTATAATAACATTTAAATGAATGATTTTACATCCACATTTTACCATTCGCTCACCTACAAATTAGCCGGCCCATCTGCCCATTTTGCCCACCGTAATTACTGACAGGCATTCTGCCCAGATACCCGAAGCCGGACCAGCTGTTGTCCTTGGTGGCGGTTGCCGTGGAGACGGGCAGAATGACCCACCCTCACCCCACCGGTTTCCTGGGAGGCGTGGCCTCGGCCCTTTTCGCCGCGTACGCCGCGCAGCGCCGGCCCGTGTCCACCTGGGGCTTGGGCCTGCTCAACGAGGCCTGCCCCATCGCCAGGAACTTCGTTCGGGGGCGGGGCTTCGCCGTGGATGAGGCGGAGCGCGACTGGAACTACTTCTGCGACAAGTGGCAGTGGTACGAGACGTAAAACTTGACGTCGTCACCACCTTGCTACTAGTGCCATCTTTGTCCTCACTACTAAGAGAATTCAGTGCACTGCTAAAATGTATCTTACTAGTGTTTTCTCACTTTACTAGCGCCACTTTCATACACAACTAAACCTTATTGGTAAACTTCAGTGCTGCAACAGTGACACTACTACACACAACTTGTAGACATGTCACAAACTAGTAACATCCCGGATCGTACTAGTAACGCCAAAATGCTTACTAATAGTTTTGCCGCACTAGTAGCACTTAATTGTCAAATTCACTGTACCAGTTGAACTAGGGCACACTTGTAGAATAATTGAGTTACTAGTGCAAATTTAAATTTTACTAGTAAACTACTATGCTGCACTAGTAACACCATTAGGCCTAGTATGTGTTATGCACTAGTATTCTCCTGGACGCTAGTAGTCACACCAAAATGTATCTACTTGTAGTTTTGCCGCACTAGTAGCACTTAATTGTCAAATTCACTGTACCAGTTGAACAACTAGGGCACACTTGTAGAATAATTGAGTTACTAGTGCAAAATTCAATTTTACTAGTAAACACCATTAGGCCTTGTATGTGTTATGCACTAGTATTCTCCTGGACGCTAGTAGTCACACAAAAATCTGTCTACTTGTAGTTTTGCCGCACTAGTAGCATTTAATTGTCAAATTCACTGTACCAATTGAACAACTAGGGCACACTAGTAGAATAATTGAATTATAAGTGCAAAATTAAATTTTGCCAGTGAACTGCACTAGTAACACTATGTGCCTAATATGCATGTGGTATGCACTAGTATTTTCCTGGACGCTAGTAGTCACACCAAAATGTGTCTATTTGTAGTTTTGCCGCACTAGTAGCATGTAGTTGTCCTTTTACATTGCCAAAGTTGTAAACTTTGAAGTGTACGATTATATTTATTTAACTTTTTAAAAAAATTTTTTTACATAAATACGTGCACTAGTTCAGTCCAGATTGTAAGTACCTTTCCAAACGTTTTTTCCGCAGGTACCTGGACATGAGGGGCATCTCCAACGGCGTGGGCCCGGCCATCTGGCCCGACTCGTACGGGCCGGCCGAGCGAGACCAAGCGTACAAGACGTTCAGCCTGGCGGGCTGGGCGGGCCGCAGCGGCCACGACGCCCCCATGATCGCCCTCGACGCGCTGCTGGCCGCCGGAGACGACTGGGACGAGCTCATGAGCAGGGCCGCCTTCCACGGAGGTACACGCTTCAAATTTGCAGCATTTTGGACGAGCTAGATCTGACTTCTTTTATTTTGTTGAATTTTGCCGGCGTTTTTTTTACATCTGATGTTACTTCTTCAAAAATCTAATTGTTTTTTTTCGGGGTCAAGTTTTGACTTTTTTTTTTTTTTTTTACAACTGATAATAGCTCTTTAAAAAAACTTTTTTTTTTCAATTAAAACATTTTTGGGGGTCGATTTCTTTTTTCTTTTCTTTTTTTTTTGCATAGCCCTTAGAAAAATTTTGTGTTGATTTTTGCCATTTTTTAAACAGATACATATTAGCTGTTTAAAAAAAAACAATTCTCAAACCAAAACAAAAAAATGTTGGGGGTCAATTATTGCCATTTTATTTTTTTAAATAGCTAATATTAGCGCTTTGAATTTATTTTTATTTTATTTTTTTTCAAATTGAAAAAAACATCTTTCTTTTTTTTGGTCAAATTTTGCCTGCATTTTTTTGACAGCTGATATTACCTCTTCAAAAAGCTATTAATTTTTTTCCAATTAAAAAAAATTTAAAAAAAATTGGGGTCAAGTTTTGACTTTTTTTTTTTTTACATTTAATATTAGCTCTTTAAAAATCGTTTTGTTTTTTTTTCAATTAAAACATTTTTTGGTCGATTTATTTTCTTTTTTTTGCATAGCCCTTAGAAAAATTTTGGGTTGATTTTTGCCATTTTTAAAAAAAATAATAATTCTCAAACCAAAACAAAACAATGTTGGGGGTCAATTATTGCCATTTTATTTTTTGGAATAGCTAATATTAGCGCTTTTAAAAATAGATTTTTTTTTCAAATTAAAAAAACGTCTTTCTTTTTTTTGGTCAAATTTTGCCGGCGTTTTTTTGACAGCTGATATTACCTCTTCAAAAATCTATTTTTTTTTTTCCAATTAAATTTTTTTTTTAAAAATTGGGGTCAAGTTTTGACTTTTTTTTTTTTTTTACATTTAATATTAGCTCTTTAAAAATCGTTTTTTTTTTCAATTAAAACATTTTTTGGTCGATTTATTTTCTTTTTTTTGCATAGCCCTTAGAAAAATTTTGGGTTGATTTTTGCCATTTTTAAAAAAAATAATAATTCTCAAACCAAAACAAAACAATGTTGGGGGTCAATTATTGCCATTTTATTTTTTGGAATAGCTAATATTAGCGCTTTTAAAAATAGATTTTTTTTTTCAAATTAAAAAAACGTCTTTCTTTTTTTTGGTCAAATTTTGCCGGCGTTTTTTTGACAGCTGATATTACCTCTTCAAAAATCTATTATTTTTTTTTCCAATTAAATTTTTTTTTAAAAAATTGGGGTCAAGTTTTGACTTTTTTTTTTTTTTTACATTTAATATTAGCTCTTTAAAAATCGTTTTTTTTTTTCAATTAAAACATTTTTTGGTCGATTTATTTTCTTTTTTTTTGCATAGCCCTTAGAAAAATTTTGGGTTGATTTTTGCCATTTTTTAAAAAAATAATAATTCTCAAACCAAAACAAAACAATGTTGGGGGTCAATTATTGCCATTTTATTTTTTGGAATAGCTAATATTAGCGCTTTTAAAAATAGATTTTTTTTTTCAAATTAAAAAAACGTCTTTCTTTTTTTTGGTCAAATTTTGCCGGCGTTTTTTTGACACCTGATATTACCTCTTCAAAAATCTATTTTTTTTTTTTACAACCGATATTAGCTATTTCAAAATGTATTTATTTATTTATTTTTTTAAATAAAAAATTTTTGGGGTCAATTTTTAATAAATAATAATAAAAATAACTAATATCGGCCATTTAAATCAGTTAGGCCATATTATAAAGATTCATATTTTAGCAAGTAGAATTATGATCATGCTCATAGCCAATAAGGGGGGCGACCAGTCATTTTTTTTCTTCATGTGGCCTGAGTCCAGTGTCTTTTGCGTTGTTTTCCAGGCGACAGCGACAGCACGGCCGTGATCGCCTGCTGCTGCTGGGGTCTCCTCCACGGCACCCGGGGCGTCCCCGAGGGCAACTACGGCCGCCTGGAGTACCGCCACCGACTGGAACGCAGCGGCGAGGAGCTGTACGCGCTGGCGCACTGACCGCGGGGCGGCGGGTGGGAAAGTAGGGCACGCGCGGACGTGTCGACGCGGGACAGGACGAGGCGAGCTGAGCTGCGGTGTCGCTGAGCCGCAGTGTGTTTGGTGTCGTCCTCGCCCCCAGGGGACAACGTGTCCCACTGACCCACAGACGAATGCAACAAGGACATCGACTGTCACATCAAGTTGCTGCAATGGCTGCTGCTGTATAAAGAGGGCTCCCCCTAGTGGCCGTTTGAAATAATTGTACCAAGTTGAAGCAATGACGCAAATGAGAAAACAAGTGCCCCAAATGGAAATTTGTTATCGTTGACATCCTGTTTAAGGTCAATACTTGTATATAAAAAAATTGCATTTTACTGTACATCATGCCTTTTTGTGTTATTTTTAGTTTTGCTGTACATCATGTCCTTTTTTTTTAATTTATCTTATTATATATGGTCATCATGCATTTTTTTAAGTAATTTCTTACTATGTCATGCCATTTTTTAACGACCATGTAAAGTTTTTTTTTTTAAACAAAACTTAAGGCTTTTTGTTTTTTTACGACCATGTATAGTAAAGCGTGTTTAACCCCCCCCCCCCCAAAAATACCATGTATAGTAAGGCTTTTTTTTTTCGACAAAACTTTTTCTTTTTTTTCAAAAAACGACAATTTATAGTAATGCTTTTTTTTGGACAACCCCTCCCCCCCAAAAAAACGATCATGTATAGTAAGGCTTTTTTTTTTCTTTGACCAAACTTTTTTTTTTTTTTCAAAAAAAACGACAATGCGGCTTTTTTTTTTACAAAAAACGACAATGTATTGTAAGGCTTTTTTTTGGTCAAAATCCCCCCCCAAAAAAAGATCATGTATAGTAAGGCTTTTTTTTTCTTTTTTTTTTAAAACGACAATGTGGCTTTTTTTTTGGACAAAACTTTTTTTTTTTTTTTCAAAAAAACGACAATGTATAGTAAGGCTTTTTTTTTGGCCCAAAAATGTTTCCCCCCCCCCCCCAAAAAACGATCATGTATAGTAAGACTTTTTTTTTTTTTTTTTCAAAAAAACGACAATGTATAGTAAGGCTTTTTTTGGACAAAATCCCCCCCCCAAAAAAAAACGATCATGTATAGTAAGTTTTTTCTTTGACCAAACTTTTTTTTCAAAAAAACAACAATGTGGCTTCTTTTTCTTTGACCAAACTTTTTTTTTTTTTTTTAAAAAAACGACAATGTGGCTTTTTTTTTTACAAAAAACGACAATGTATTGTAAGGCTTTCTTTTGGACCCAAAAAATGTTTTTTCAAAAAAAACGACAATGCGCCTTTTTTACAAACTTTTTATTTATTTTTTTTACAAAAAAACAATGTATAGTAAGACTTTTTTTTTGGACCAAAAAATTCCCCCCCCCAAAAATGATCATGTATAGTAAGGCTTTTTTTTTCTTTGACCAAACTTTTTTTTTTCAAAAAACGACAATGTGGCTTCTTTTTTTGACCAAACTTTTTTTTTTTTTTTTTTTCAAAAAATGACAATGTATAGTAAGGCTTTTTTTTTCTTTGACCAAACTTCTTTTTTTTTTTTTTTTTTTTAAACGACAATGTGGCTTTTTTTTACAAAACTTTTTTTTTTTTTTACAAAAAACGACAATGTATAGTAAGGCTTTCTTTTGGACCCCAAAAATTCCCCCCCCCCCCAAAAAACGATCATGTATAGTAAGATTTTTTTTTTTTCAAAAAAACGACAATGTGGCTTCTTTTTTTTGACCAAACTTTTTTTTTTTCTCCAAAAAACGACAATGTATAGTAAGGCTTTTTTTTTTGGAACAAAAAATTTTTTTTCCAAAAAAAACGACAATGCGGCTTTTTTTTTTTATTTTTACAAAAAACGACAATGTATAATAAGGCTTTTTTTTTTGGACCAAAAAATTCCCCCCCCCAAAAAACGATCATGTATAGTAAGATTTTTTTTTTTTTCAAAAAAACGACAATGTATAGTAAGGCTTTTTTTTTGGACCCAAAAAATGTTTTAAAAAAAAAGACGACAATGCGGCTTTTTTTACATAACTTTTTTTTTTTTTTTTTACAAAAAAACGACAATGTATAGTAAGGCTTTTTTTTTGGACCAAAAAATCCCCCCCCCCCCCAAAAAAAAACAATCATGTATAGTAAGACATTTTTTTTTCTTCAAAAAAACGACAATGTATAGTAAGGCTTTTTTTTGGAGCCAAAAAATGTTTTTAAAAAAAAAACGACAATGCGGCTTTTTTTACAAAACTTTTTTTAAATTTTTTTTTACAAAAAACGACAATGTATAGTAAGGCTTTTTTTTTGGACCAAAAAATCCCCCCCCCCCCCCCCCAAAAAACAATCATGTATAGTAAGACTTTTGTTTTTTCTTCAAAAAAACGACAATGTATAGTAAGGCTTTTTTTTGGACCAAATGTTTCCCCCCCAAAAAACGATCATGTATAGTAAGACATTTTTTTTTCTTCAAAAAAACGACAATGTATAGTAAGGCTTTTTTTTGCAGCCAAAAAATGTTTTTAAAAAAAAAACGACAATGCGGCTTTTTTTACAAAACTTTTTTTAAATTTTTTTTTACAAAAAACGACAATGTATAGTAAGGCTTTTTTTTTGGACCAAAAAATCCCCCCCCCCCCCCCCCCAAAAAAACAATCATGTATAGTAAGACTTTTTTTTTTTCTTCAAAAAAAAGACAATGTATAGTAAGGCTTTTTTTTGGACCAAAAAATCCCCCCCCCCCCAAAAAAAACAATCATGTATAGTAAGACTTTTTTTTTTTCTTCAAAAAAACGACAATGTATAGTAAGGCTTTTTTTTGGACCAAATGTTTCCCCCCCAAAAAACGATCATGTATAGTAAGACATTTTTTTCTTCAAAAAAACGGCAATGTATAGTAAGGCTTTTTTTTGGAGCCAAAAAATGTTTTTAAAAAAAAAAACGACAATGCGGCTTTTTTTACAAAACTTTTTTTTTTAATTTTTTTTTTACAAAAAACGACAATGTATAGTAAGGCTTTTTTTTTGGACCAAAAAATCCCCCCCCCCCAAAAAAAACAATCATGTATAGTAAGACATTTTTTTTTTCTTAAAAAAAACGACAATGTATAGTAAGGCTTTTTTTTGGACAAACCCACCCCCCCTTCCTCCCAAAAAAAACGATCATGTATAGTAAGGCTTTTTTTTTGGACCCAAAAAATGTTTTAAAAAAAAAGACGACAATGCGGCTTTTTTTACAAAACTTTTTTTTTTTTTTCTTAAAAAAAATGACAATGTATAGTAAGGCTTTTTTTTGGACCCAAAAAATGTTTTTTAAAAAAAAAGACGACAATGCAGCTTTTTTTTACAAAACTTTTTTTTTTTTTTCTCCAAAAAACGACAATGTATAGTAAGGCTTTTTTTTTGGACCAAAAAAATCCCCCCCCCCCCCCCCAAAAAACAATCATGTATAGTAAGACTTTTTTTTTTTCTTCAAAAAAACGACAATGTATTGTAAGGCTTTTTTTTGGACCAAATGTTTCCCCCCCAAAAAACGATCATGTATAGTAAGACATTTTTTTTTCTTCAAAAAAACGACAATGTATAGTAAGGCTTTTTTTTGGAGCCAAAAAATGTTTTTAAAAAAAAAACGACAATGCGGCTTTTTTTACAAAACTTTTTTTTAAATTTTTCTTAAAAAAAACGACAAAGGCTTTTTTTTGGACCAAATGTTTCCCCCCCAAAAACGATCATGTATAGTAAGACTTTTTTTTTTTCCAAAAAACGACAATGTATAGTAAGGCTTTTTTTTGGACAAACCCCCCCCCCCCCAAAAAAAAACGATCATGTATAGTAAGGCTTTTTTTTTTTTTGACCAAACTTTTTTTTTCAAAAAAACGACAATGTGGCTTCTTTTTTTTAACCAAACTTTTTTTTTTTTCCAAAAAACGACAATGCGGCTTTTTTTTTTTTTTTTACAAAAAACGACAATGTAGTAAGGCTTTTTTTTTTGGACCAAACATTTTTTTTTTTAAACGCCAATGCGGCTTTTTTTTTTTTTTTACAAAAAACAACAATGTATAGTAAGGCTTTTTTTCCCCCAAAAAATGACAATGCGGCTTTTTTTTTTTTTTACAAAAAACGACAATGTCGTGTGTAGTAAGGCTTTTTTTGGACCAAAAAATTCCCCCCCCCAAAAAACGCTAAGACTTTTTTTTCCCCCCAAAAAACGACAATGTGAAGCTTTTTTTAGACAAATTCCCCCCCCCAAAAAAACCAACCATGTATAAGGCGTTTTATCACTAAAGATAGAAAAAATGCACCACAACATTTTGTAGTTAAGTTGAAAACTTTATTTTTTGGTCATTTTGTTTTTTAAGTTTTTTTGTCTTGTCCATTTTTTATACTTTATTTTCCTAAAGAAGAGAAGAGCAGTCAGAGGGTGATTTTTCTTAGTTTTTAACTTCCGGGGCAAGTTAAAAGAAACGATTTGTTAAAAATCCCGTCCTCTTCAAACGCCTCCTGTCATGCAGTGAGTATTCATCCCGTTTGTGTGTCAAACTGAGTCAACACACCCGACGAGGCCAAAAACACGTTGCTGGAAGATGAAACCGTTTGTCCTCTGGTCCAAGCGAGCAAGGTGCCTCCTGAGCAAAAGGAAGAAGTTGAAGAGGAGCGCAGGATTTGAACTCAGGTTCGACGCCGCGCTCGTCTGCGTCTTGCCATCTTCATCTGTTTGCATAAAAAAAAAAAAAACTCCTCCTCTTCTGGGGCCAATAAATGAACAATAACAGAAGAAAAAGTAAAACAAGAAGGTGCTGAGACTTTGTCCTTCCCCGCTGTTGCGCTGCTGATAGTCTCGTTTTTGGACGTTCAGTCGGCAGGACGTGGGGATGTCGGCGCTCAATCCCGGGAAAATTTTTTGAAGGAGAGAGAAGTTTAGTTTCCAGGTGGATGGAAGGAGGACGGGTGCGTTTGAACCTGCATTGCTGCGAGTGCAAAATAAGACAAATTAAAAAAGAATCATAATTCAATCGCAAATACGAGTTGTGGGTCGACAGATTTGTCCTACCTTGTGGATGTCCGATGTAAAAGTGTTGGTGTGTCCCTTGTTGCGGTCCATGCTGCGGGTGCTGGGGCACCGAGCCGGGTCCCTGCTGCGGGGGAGGCTGCAGCATGACTAACTGGGGCTGCCCGTGGCTCCCCGAGTGGTGGGGACCTGACATGGCTCCTTGGACATGGGCCTGAAAGAGGGGCGGGGTTAAAAAATCTGATTTTTTGGGGGGGGGAATCGGCAGATGGACTTGAAAGGTAATTGGACGGGTGCCGACCTGCGCCAACTGTCCCAGTGGGTACGTGGGCGGGATGCCCTGGTGGCCGTGGATGCTGTAGCCCTGAATGGGGTAGGAGCCCTGTGGGGACGTGTGGCCGGGCGGCATGTTGGGCGGGGTCGGCGCCGACAGCGGACCTGAGTGGTACAAGGACTGGGGCTGCGGGCCTGATTGGGCGTTCTGGAAGCAAAAATGTGGTTTTTGTTACAGCTGTGCGGAAATTGACTCTTCTACTGATTACTAGGATAAAATTGGACCATCACTAAAAAGGCATTATTTATGACGCCATCCTCATATTCTACGGGATTATTTGTGACTTTCAGTGTGTACGGCTTTAAGAGGGAGGGGCCTGGTGAGTGACGTGGACGCCATCCAATTAGAGTAAAGTTGACTGGCTATCAAGCATTTTTATTAATCACAATAATGTTTTTCTTGCTAAAAACGTTTTGTTTGATCCGATTTGCTGCATGCTTTTTTGGTCCAAAAATTATTTTGGAATTTTTTTTCATTTTTGCTTTACATTGTAAAGTCGACTTTCTGGACAGCCCGTATATTAGAAAGGCTTCAAATCTCGGCGGTCGGTAATCTGACCTGTCCGGGGCTGGGCGCCGCATGCTGGGGTGGGGGCTGGTTGCCTGTTGGCGTACTGGATGGCTGCGGTTGATGTACTGCCCCCGAGTGGTGGGAGAAGGACTGCGCAGCTGCAGAAAAAAAAAAAAGACAATTTAAAAAAACTGCCGCTAAAGCCTGTTGACGTTTTAAAAACCACATAGAGAGATTTTGCTGCCGACCGTAGATGCCCTGCTGAGGTCCTTGTGGCCCGTCTCCCTGTGTCTGGAACTGTGGGCCTCCTGGAGGTCCGAGCGCTTGAGGGTGGGGACCCCCGCCTTGCCCTATCATCCTAGCCCCCCCTTGCAGCATGGAGTACATAGGCTGAAAGAGAGAGCGATCATTATTTGAAATATGGAGGAAAGACATGAATGAATCCAAAAATGGCGGCCTTTTTTTTAATTTTATTTTTTACCTGTCCAGGGTACGGCGACATGGCCTGGATGACTTGCTGCTGGCCATACTGCTGCGGGTTGTACTGCAGGTAGGGCTGGTAAGGGGACGCAACCAGGGGGGCGCCGGCGGCCGAGGCCGCCGCTTGCAGCATGGGGGGCGCCGAGGTGCCGTGGTCGGAGCGCGGCGCCACCACCGAGCCTAAAACGCCACGGCGGACAAAAGTCAGGTTGGTCGAGTCTAAACAAACTCAATTTGGCCTAATCGGTTTCATGGGATTACCTTTGGTCCGGGGGTACTTCCCCTGGCTGACCGCCGACATGGTGTACTGGTACATTTGGGGGGTCTGCAAATGAATAACCAAGGATTTCTTTTCTTGAACTAATTCCATCCCAAAAACATAAATGTTTTACAAGTGCCCCAAAGACGTATTTATACGTTTTTATTTAAATGTTTGATTGTTTTTTAAGATAGAGCATACAGACGGCTTTGAAGCATTCTCTGAATTGAAGAGAACGCTTGAAGCAATGGTAGTTATTAGAAAAACGGCCAAAAAGTGGCAGCAAAGTATAAGAGATCAACCAGGGCCATGTTGCAAAAAGCTCTTTCCCCCAGTTTGAAACAGATTTGTGAATAATAGTGAAACTTAGCTATATTCTAATGCTAATTGCTACAAAACGGAAACAGATAAAAAAAATATATAATTTTTTTTCCTGATGAAAGAAGACACTAATCTTTCTTTTGGTAGGTTCCATTTTTTTTTTATAGCAATAGAACAATATTCTGTGGGCCTAGCAAAATCAGTCAAATTAAAATAAAACTGCTGGTGTACCTGCACAGAGTGGATCTGCGACACATAGGACAGGTAGGGGGCGTTGTAGAGTGGGCCCTGCCCGCCTGGGTGCTGAATGACCACGGGGCTCGGAGGAGTGGGTCGAGGCGGGGTGGGCGCCGTGTTGGGTTTTGCCTGGACAAGCAAGGAAATGTCGGACTTGGAACGGGACCACACGAAAGTCACTTGAGGAACTCGAGAGGCTCACCATCGGCATCTGAGGTTTGATTGGGTTGAATTCTTTCGCGTTGGGGTTTAAGGTGGATTTCTTCACTTGGCTACACATGAAGACAGAGAAAAAAAATGTCAAGATGTTCCTTATAATTTTTTATTTTTATTTTTTTAACTTACTCTGCCACACCCTCCGTGCGCTCTGACGCGCCCTCCTCGCTTCCCGGGGTCCTGGCCGGCTGAGGGGTGGCCCGCGAATGCCTGTCCGAGTTGGGGGCACCCGGAGCGCCTGCCTCCTTGGGGGGTTCGTCGGACGGGAGCGATGGCGGCTGAGGATGGGAGGGCCCGGGGGCGGCGGCGGCCTGCAGTTTGGGCTCGGAAGCGGCGTGAGCGTCCGGCGGCGAAGCTTTGGCGGCGCCGGCCTGCGCGACGTCGCCGACGGCGGGGGGCGTCGCCGCCGCGGGGGAGCTGGGAGAGCTGCAGCTGCCGCCGCCGCCGCTCGGCTGGAGCTGAAAGGAAAGCCGCGGGTGGTGAGTGAGTGGTTGAAGATGGACTTTTTCAGCTAGCGTTAGCCTGTCTATGGGGTTTCACATTACATGTTAGCATTAAGCTAGTAGACTTGTAAAAAAAAAAAGAAAAAAAAAAAGAAACATTTTGTAACATTTGTGTGTTGAAATACAATTTATTTATTTTTTTAAGACCGATACCAGTACAAGCACTGAGTACTAGCAACTGATACCAATATTAGAGATGGATGGATTTGCTGTTTTTTTTCCATCATCAGCATCTCTGAACTGAAAACGTATTATTAGCTATCTGAAGTTAAGTTGAAAATTGAGTCGTTATGGGCCGGATGATTCTTCAAAAAGACCGATTCTGACATCATTTTAAAGTAAGACATCTTAATATAGCATTTTTCTTTAAAATGACATAAAATCTTGGATGGCTGGATGAACCCGGACCCAAACATCAGCATTGTAGCTGGATCAGCAGAAAATGTAGGTCAAATTTTAATAAGAGAATAATCACATCCCATTTTCAGAATTACGATGAAATTTCATGAAAAAAAAAAAGGATTTGCTTATCAAGCCCAAATCTTGACACTAAATAATTGTAATGAAGCGTCCTCAGTGTTGTAACGCCGCAGGCTCTTTCTTCTAATTAGGGATCGTTTTCCCAAAGCACTCACCCGAAATTCCTTGCCAAACTTCCGCAGCTCCTCGATTTGCGACCTTTGCTGAACTGAAGGAGCTGGCGGGAAACGGCAGATCATGAAAACACGCTTTCGGGGAAAAAAGTGCTTGTGGCGTTCCGGGCTTCATGTTGCTTTTGTCACGTTCTCACCCTTGCCGCTCTTGCCGTCCTCGGCGCCGCCGGGGCTCTCGGCGGCG
Organism: Vanacampus margaritifer; assembly: GCF_051991255.1. NCBI lineage: Eukaryota > Metazoa > Chordata > Actinopteri > Syngnathiformes > Syngnathidae > Vanacampus > Vanacampus margaritifer. The sequence goes on from NC_135449.1 coordinate 3,569,816, forward strand.
CGTTCCTTCGCCGCCGCCGAAAGGATCTCGTTCACTGGGCGAGACAAATGACAAAACTGATGAGTTGTTGCCGCTTCATTAGCCGAGTCAGAAGACTCCATTTGCAAGATGAACTTGGCGACTTTGCAATTAGCAAACGAGAAACAGGAAATCAAAAGTGTTGATTGTACCATCCACGGGGAAAAGAGGGGCGGGGCCTGACGTCTTCTGCGCAGGCAGGGAGATGGAAGACGTGTCCAAATAAGGCGTGTCCTGGGAAGAGCCTGATTTTGGCGAGCGGGCGGCTGCAAGGACAAACTCGTCAGGGGACGTAAAAAGGAGACGACGATATTGCGGAGCGGCCGAGGATCGGTTACCGGCGGACTGGGCGTGCGCGTTCGGAGTGCGGACCGTCCTGCTCGACTGCGGGGGTCTTTGAGCTTTGGGCGAAGTCCTGGCAGCAACTGAAAGACACGTTCACATTTTTTGTCCCCGAATGAGCAATGAAAGTGCCACGCCCCTGAAAACTACGAGGACTGCGAACTATAATAAATGTGTTTTTGACAGAGCGACACAAATAAACTATTTAGAAGTAAAATAGTAACAAAACCACTGGATAAACATAATTCAGCTACAGGGAAAAATGTGGCAAATCCAAAATATAACAACAACACTAAAGTGAGTTTTACCTCCATTAACAGGTCTAGCAGCCTCAGACAGGGAGTGCGGGAGCGAGTGGGAATGTGGGACCGAGTGTCCGTGGGGGGCCGGCGGGCTGGTCGGGGAAGGGGCGGCAGAGAGGGAGGCGGCCGAGGTGGGCGCCGCCCCCGGAGAAGCGGGCGTGTACGGGCTGGCGGGACCGGAGCCGGGGCCCGGGCTGGGGCTTCCTTGGGGGTGGTGGGCAACGTAGGCCCCGCCTCTGCCCGACAGGGGGCTGTTCCGCTCCGATGGGGAGACGGCGGGTTGGGGGCCGCCCGCGGAGGGAAGCGGGGGTCTGGGAGACGAGGAAGAGGATGACGGCGGGGTGGAGCGATAACCGCCGCCAAGTCGACTGTGAGGCGGGGGGCCGCCGGGGCCTCTCTCGGTTCGGTCCCGGTTCATCTCCCTTTGCCGCTGAGGTAAAGGAATGTACTTGCCCTCCCTGGAAAACAAAAAAGCCCAACTGTCAATAAAATCGTCACTTGATTGGTTTGGTTTCAACTACGGCTCTCACCTGGCCCCGGGGCTATCTCGGCCCCTTTCCCGTTCGCGGGGGCTCTCGTGGCCCCTGTCGCGGTCGGGGCCGTCGCGCACCACGGCGCTGTACTTGTCCTCCTCACTTTTGCCCTCGTCGTTCTCCAGGCCCACGCGGTGGCGGTACTGCGGGCTGGACTCGATCTCGCTGGCCAGGCGAGCGGCGCGGGCCTCCCGCTGTCGGTACATTTCAGAGTTGCCTCTCTCCAGTGGCACGCTAGGCGGGGGAGGGGGGAGGGAGGGAGGAACCAATTTGGGGCTCAGTTCTCAGTCTTCTTCTCAGTGTTTTAATTCGGGGTGTCAGGCGATTTAAGTGTTTAATCGTAATTAATAGTTAACTCATGATTAATCTAAAATGTTATACTTTTTCTAAATGTACAATAAAATGCACAATAAAAATTTTTCACGAGTTTTCATACTTTTCTTAACATAAAAGTGGAAAAAAATGTTTACTAACTGAAATACGGCTGCATCTTTTAGTCATCGATATAGCAATTTCATAATATTGAGTTAAAATTGAAAAGGTGTGATTTACTGTAAAAAAAAAAATTTAAAGTGTGATATTGATTGGAGTTTAGTTCTTTTTTTCTGCCACTGGATGGCATAATTGCATTTGTAAGACATTGGTGACAGCTCAGTGCATTTTTCTTTTCATATTAAGAGCCATCTCAGCTTTAACATGAAGTAACTTGTGAAATTATGCACATTTTTAAAATTGTAAAATACAACTTGAGCCTAGTCTCCCAAAATATATTCATTATTTCTATATTTATTACTGCTAAATTCTGTGGTGGACGCGTCTGTTGCGTTGCGACTTGAATACGCCTAGTACAGGCTTTCCAAGTAAGTCATTTATCACGCGTTATAAAAATGAGTGGCGTTAAAGGAACTTCACTCAAAATGAACGCACTCATTTTGACACCCCTCGTTTTAATCAATTAAAAAGAATTATCTGTGGTGGTCAGCAAGGTTAACGAAGACCAACAGAAACTTACGTGTACATGGAAAGGCTGGAATCATACGTTGACGTGACTCCATATTTCACTTCATTGTAGCGGAACATCTCGTTGGCGTCCCAGCCATTGGACTGAGGAGCAAAATAACACATTTTCAATCAAACAAATCAATAAAAACAAGATTGTTTTACAACAAAGTAGACGTCTGTCAGTTGCAGTGCATTGACATAATATATATATTTTTTTTTTTTTACTGCATTAGCATACCAACATTTGACGCCAACAGGCTAATGCAGTGAATGAACGACTGCGAAGAACTCACCGCATCCGCATCCAGATTGTAACTCTCCCCGTTGCTATCGCCTCCTTCCCATCTCTGCAACACCTTCTCCTTGTGTTCCCCGTTGACGCGCGTGGAGCTGATGGCGGTGTCCGTGAAGGTGTCTGCGCACAAATCGAGATCACGCCACATGCGACACAACGTTTTGCGAGCCAACGCGTGGCAAAATAATCTCCAGTTGCCCTGTGCACTTTCATTCACCGTTGTTTACACAGAGATGAGTAAACCATTGACTGTGACGCAAACACAAAAAGTAGCGGCGAAAATCACGGCGGCGTGTACCTCTGGTGGCATAGTTGAGGTCTACGTCTCGGCATATCATCGTAACCAGATCTGACGGGCTGAAGATCATAGTGTCGGTGATGTCTTCCCTCCGCGGCGGAGCCGACGTTGAGCCCTCCTCCTCTCGTTTGTGCACGGCATCAACGGCCAACTCGCACTAAGAACATTGAGGTGAAGTCAAAACCAGTTTAGATGGCATGCCAATGGATTCATTGCAGGATGTTTGTGTGACAACACACCCGCACAATACATGCGTTGGGACTTCCCTATTGTACTCGACTCTAAACAATGCAAGCGTCAATTAAACTTCAAAATCATTGCATTAAGTTACCCGAGAACTCAGTGTCTTGAAGATGCCTTCGAACATACTCCCATTCTTCACCCGTATATCGCAGGTGGAACCCTGAAAGCGATAATGGTTTGAAAATTGTAATTTACCAACCAAGGAACTCGACATCACTTCCATGGAGGACGATGGACAATCATCAATCAAAACTCACCACAACAGCTGTGAGGAAATGAAGCATTCGAGCATTGTTGTACACACCCTCAAAAACCTGCACAAGGGACACGACAAAAAAATAAAAAATAAAATAAAAAAGCAGCCATCAAGACTCCAGCAACGCATTCCAAGCAAGCTGTCATGATCTTAATATGCATCTAGTCACTTGGGACTCGGGCTTTAGCAACAGAAAATGCCAGCCCTCGTATAATCTCAAGGTACATTAATCGTGAAGTGAGGTGAAAGGAGGCGGCTACTTTAGTTGTGTGATTGGAAAGCAACAGACTCTTGCAGAACCACAATTGCTCATTCAGCTAAGAAAGAGTCAATGTTTACATCTTTGGTGCTTTTTTTTTTTGTTAAGAGCAGATTTATTTACTTTTTTGGGGGGGTGGGGTGGGGGTGTCTGCAAAATGCTTATGTTTGCTGGCCAAATTTTATGTGTCTTGATACTCACGGGAGAAGACTGGAACGATGGTTTTGCAGTACTTCGATTCCTGTGGAAGAAAAGAAACAACAGAAATGTAAGAATGGTTAGTTCAAGGTAACAATGTGACATGGTCATAAAGTTTTAAAACATTCAAAATAAAAAAATATTGCTGACACTGTCAAATCAGTTCAAAATGTAATTTACAAATGGGCATATACAGAGAAATTTAACATCCAATGCCATCCATGTTTTAGATCTATTTTCTGTGCCAAGTCATTTTAAAAACAAACGTTTGAATTTTTTTTTAGCCCTGACATAAGTATATTTTATACATATATAAACAAAAACAATGGCGGGCACTAAATGTCCCCCCTTTGACCTTCCAAAGATGCTAAAATCTCGAGTTTGCTAATAAAAATCTTGTTTACATTACAAACATATCTCGCCGTGCACGAAGCAACAAAAAAACCCGAACTATAAATGTCAAAAGACGACAAAACGCGATGTTTACGTCCAATCCCAACGAGATAAACGTTGTCTTGCTCAATGAGGTGGCAACGCAGCCAAGAAACATGCACGGCTACAAAACAAAGGCTGAGGCCAATTTGACCAAAACAAAACCCACCACATTCACAACAGCGACGACGGACTCTGCTTACTTTGCGTTAGCCATTAAATCTCCTCAAAGATGACTAATTTAACGAGCTACATTAAAGTTAGCTTTGGAAATAAACAGATTGTTTTTCCGCCGAGCTGTGTCCTCTTTTCTGGGTCTTGCCCAGCCAGATAAACTTTCTTTCACCTGTATGTTGATTTGCTACTTAATGGTTTCACCGAAGTTCAACCCGCCCCTTCGAGTCGTTTTCGGTTCCATTTGAGCAATCCGATTGGTTCAACCCACCTGTCAATCTAACAGAAACGAATTGGATTGGCCGAGAGAGAAGCTCTGTGACTGAGACGCGCCCCGTTGAGCACCCTGAGCTTTAACCGGTAGGCCTTAGTCGCAAGGGGGCGACCGCGGACTTTCCTGACGCGTGTAGCCCGGCTCACTCACCTCCCGGCCGGCGTCCTGTTGCCGCTGCTGCCGCCGCTGACTGGAGAAGACATACCGGCGGGGCCCGTGGTACCATTTGACGCTTTTCTCCCGCCGGAGTTGGGCTGCTGTTGTTTGAGCATGGCGAACAAGCACTAGGGCTCGGACAGTACAAAAAGTGTCGGAACTAATAAACAGTTGACTAACCGTCCGATGCGAAGTAGCTTCGGTTGTAAACTATCTTTAGCAGTTGAGCCGGTGTCACCTCAGCGGTACCGACTAGAGCTAATCTGGCTACGCGAACACCAGTCGCTCGTGGCCTAAAATGTCCAGGCAAACCCCCCCTCCCCGCTAATTCAACCAAATGTGGCGTGCACCCTCAAAATGCCCCCCGAACATCCACTTTGTGATATCAGCGGTTATGACAAAGCAAACGACGGTTCAACTCACACGAGTTTTCGTGTAATTATTTAGCAACGGCTAGGTGGCTAAGCATTAGCTTTGACCCTTCAAGCTGTAGTCAGGCGCTTTCACTCCGCGTTTTACTTTCTTTCCTTCTACCGCGTCACCTTGACTCCGGCGAAACCTCCCGATTAAAAAAAAGAATAATAACAAAGTCTTTGCGTTGCTTGTCAGTCGCTTCCGATAGTGAAACGATTCAGGTTTCGGAGAGAAAACCTGCAGCGGACGGTCAGCACCACCTCTCGGTAGGTTCACTTGACTCAATCCGCGCGCGGCTAACTGGGGAAACACGTCCGGGAGGGGGAGGGGCTCCGACGTGCGCGCGCACCTTTGACCTAGTGTGCGCGCGCACGTTCAAAGATTGAGTGATTGATTGAATCGGATTGTTCTCTGATTGATTGAATCGGATTGTTCTCTGATTGATGGCTCAGAAGTGGCAAAAGTACATATAAGTACAACAGATATTTTTGTCAAGGAAACGTAAAGCCAAAAGTAGAAATAATTCAATTACTTTTAGAACAAAATAATTTTAAAAATATACAGATTACGTAATTAAATAAATAGTGTTAATGAAATATAGTGCCTGTTTTGCTAACTTGGCACAATGGAAAAATATTATAATAAATAAATAAATATTAGGGATTTTTACAAATTATCTTGCATAGTGCTCATGTTGAGAGTTTAAAAAAACAACTAAACATGAGATCAAAACACAATGAATTTGTCACGAATCATCCTTGGAGTCAACGTCAAATAAATAACTATCTTAAATAAGGCAGTGGATGGAGAATATCTTGCTTTTGCCGCATTAACAATGTATATGGTTATTTCCATTGAGGGGAAAAAGTCATGTTTCTAAAACGAGGACCTTTATAAATGACACCAAACTTTCGAACATGAGTATTAGAATAGTGTATTAAGTTTTTGTTTTTAGTATATAGTTTACATAGACACCCCAATGATTATTTTTAATCGAATTTACATGTTCTAATCCGATCAGTGAACAAGTGAATTAAGCTTGTAAATGTTTAGACAAATTTTATGAGTGAGTGAGCGCAATAAACAGTGCCCCCCCAAAAATGTCTGTGCGTCTTTAGTGCATATATTACGACAGTATTCCACACACTGCATGGCCGCCTCCTGATGTCACGAAAACGTTGTCGCCGGGACATTTACTCCCTTTTTTAAGAAAAACTGGAACCAGAACTATCCTCTGAATTTTTCTAAAGCAATCGTAAGTAGCTCAAAGTGCTATTTTTTAGCGGCTGTGATAACCGCAATCCTACAACGTGGCCTCTATAAAGACGTGAATTAATTACACTTGTATACAAGTTGTGTAATACTGTAATATTGTGTTTCTTCTACTTTTGTCAATATTTGGTCCCGTGTACGCTCTCTAGAAGCATATTGTGTCGTTTTACAAATAACAATCTGTCATTCACATCTAAAAGACCATTTCATACATTACGTTTGAAACTAGCTGTAGTACTGCGAGACATCATGGGGTATTAATCATAAACCTAGTGGTGCCTCATTGTTGAGAGGTCCAGGGTTCGAATCACAGCGGAGTTTGGGTTTTCCCCCTCCACACACAGGTTGGCATTGCCCATGTTGACAAAGAAGCTCCCCACCCTGGAGACCTTCCTCTTCCTGGTCTCCAGACGTGCCAGTCACCTTGCTAGACAGCAGTATGACGTCATCGTGGTGGGCGGGGGTCACGCAGGCACTGAGGCGGCTGCGGCGGCATCCCGGGTGGGAGCTCAGACATTGCTGGTCACGCAGAAAGTACACACCATTGGTAAGACAACGACATGTGATCTTCCAAGTGTTTGCCAGCAAGCTTAGAAATAAAAGCTCCCGTTCCGTTCCTTCCAGGTGCCTTGTCATGCAACCCCTCAATGGGCGGAGTGGGGAAGGGTCACCTGGTGAAGGAGGTGGACGCTTTGGACGGCGTGTGCGGTCGAGCGGCAGACTGGGCAGGCATCCATTTCTCCATCTTGAATCGCAGAAAGGGCCCCGCTGTGTGGGGGCCGCGGGCTCAGCTGGACCGTCAACGCTACCGGCAATTCATTCAGGTAAAAAAAAAAAAGGTGGTGGTGGGGGGGGTGATTTCTGTTGCTCGTCTTTTAGCGATCCCTTTATGCATTACTGTTTGCTCTGAGGGTGTCTAGACTTTTTCTTCTCAACACGAATTCTGATTATTACAGTCCGAGCTGCTGTCCACTCCCAGACTGACGGTGCTGGAGGGATCCGTGGAGGAGCTTCTCGTTACAGAATCCAACCCAGAAGAGCCCGGATGCCACAGAGTCACTGGGATACGTTTAGGTGGGCATCAAACACATCTACAAAAGCACAGTAAGGTGGGGGATAAGGACGAAGCCCTGCCGCGAATAGAGAAAGACAACAAGTGCTTAAAAAGTGCGATTATAGATAGTTGGGCGTAGCCTGGAACCGATTAATGGCATTTCTATTCATTTCAGTGCTAACTGCTGCCCCTGGGTTGCATTTGATGTATGTGGGCTCCCTCTAGTGGTATGCAAAATAATCACAATCGTTAGCAGTGAATGTTAGTGCAATTACGTTGTATATAAGTTAAATGACTGTTTGTTAAAAAAAATAAAATAATTCTCATCGCAGCAGGTGCAAGCCTCCCGATCTCGGCCCGCTCTGTGGTTCTCACCACCGGTACTTTCCTGTCCGGCTCCCTCTTCGTGGGTCAGAACACGTCCCCGGGGGGGCGGATCGGAGACGCCCCGTCCAGCGGCGGGATGTCGCACACGCTGAGGGATCGCCTGGGGCTGAAGATGGGCCGACTCAGGACGGGTACCCCTCCCAGAATCCTGAAGGCTTCGGTGGATTTTGAGCAGGCCAAGCTACACCCGCCTGATAGTCAGCCAAGCCCCTTCAGCTTCCTCAATAGCCGCACTCACTGCAAGGTACATTCAAGCGCGTGAATACACTACCTACAAGCGTATTATGCTTTCATTTCAACTAAACAGGCCGAGGAGCAGCTGCCGTGCCACTTGACCTTTACCACTCCTGCTGTGGATCAAGTGGTGAAAGAGAGTCTTCATCTCAACTGTCACATACAGCAGGACACAAAGGGCCCCAGGTTCACACTTTTGATTGACAGTTTTCGCTTGCAAGTTGTTCCCAAATAAGACTCCCTCGTCTATATTCAGGTACTGCCCCTCAATTGAGGCTCGGGTGCTTCGCTTTCCGGGCCGGCAGCATCAGGTGTGGCTGGAGCCCGAGGGGCTGACCTCTGACCTGGTGTACCCGCAGGGTCTGTCCATGACGATGCCCCCTGACATGCAGCTGCGCCTCATCAGGGAGATCCCGGCCTTGCACAGGGCTGAAATCCACACGCCTGGTATGGTAGACCCGAAGCCATCCTAAATAGTTTTGTTTTTTTAAACGTAGATTGAGGACTATTTGTCATTGTCTGTTAGGCTACGGCGTGCAGTATGACTTTGTGTGCCCCACTCAGCTGAGCCCTGCCCTGCAGGTGAAAAGCACGCAGGGTCTTTTCCTGGCCGGGCAGATTAACGGGACCACGGGGTACGAGGAGGCTGCTGCACAGGTAGCTGCATTTTTAGGGTGAAAAATGAAAACAAAACTGTGGTACCTTGTAGGGATAGACCAGGCCGATTATCGCCGCCGATATTGGGCATTTTAACTAGGGGTGTGCCAAAAAAAAATCGAGTCTCATTTAGTACGATTCAGAATCGATTTTATTTAAATGATTTTATACTGTCTTGCCTTTGTCTGTGTGTGCCTTTAATTGGAGCGTTGTTCATGTTGTACCCGGTTTGGCCACTGAGGGGCAGTGTGGTTCCAGGCGGTCAAATACACTGTTAAGTTGAAGCCACATTAGAGAGTAGAAGGAAAAAGTTACGATCAAGTTGTTCTAATAAAAGTTGTTTTTTTGCAGTGTGGAGCCGTTCTTTTGAGTGATAAAAGTGCCGCGAGTAGCGCGCTAATTAGCATTAGCGAGTCAGACTGGAGTAGATCATTACAATTCCTTGCACATCTATAGATAACCTTGGAAGCTCCCTGAACATTTTGTTAAAAATTTAAAAGGATGTCTCTTGTTTAAGATAAAAATAATTTCAAAAAATATTTAAACTACATTTTGAAAAGTCAGAAAATTTTTAAAAAGAGTTAAGATTGGCATTTGCATGTTTTTTTTAAAAAAATGACGTAAACCCCCCCTTTTTTATTATATCGGTTTCAAATATCAGTTATCGGCCTCCTTGACTTACTAATAATCATCATCGGTATCGGCCCTGAAAAAAACATATCGGTCTATCGCAAATACCTTAATATATATTACTGAAATCTGATTGGACAAAATAAAAGCTAAGAAACTATGAAATAATTTTTTTGCACACATGTGACTTACTTTTGCTCTACAGGGTTTGTGGGCGGGGGTCAACGCAGCCCGCGCGGCGCTCTCCGTGCCCACGCTTGCGCTGTCTCGGACCGAGAGCTACATCGGCGTCCTGATCGACGACCTTGTGACACGAGGCGTAACGGAACCTTACCGGATGTTCACCAGCCGGGCGGAGTTCCGAACGTCTCTGAGGCCGGACAACGCCGACCTGCGACTCACACTGAAAGGTAAACAAATCCGTTTCAGAGATTTCTTCCGTCTGCCGTCATGAATAGCGAAGCATGTCAATGACAGGTTTTGAGGAGGTTGGCTGCGTGTCGTCCTCGCGCTACCAGCAGACTGTGAGGGTGCGAGACGGCCTCCGGGATGCGCTCGCGGCTCTTCAGGACGTCTCGCTGCCCGCCACAACCTGGAGAGTGAAGCTGCCTTGCGTGCAAATCAGCGGGACCAAGCCGACCAATACCACGCAAGTTACAAACCAAAGTCATAATCCCGCGTCAATTCCTCCATTTTTCTTTCAAGCCATTGAATATCCGGTTTGTCTTTCAGCGGCTTGGAGATGCTGCAATACAATGACGCCACCTTTGAAATGTTGGCCTCCATCTTCCCAGAATGCCTTTCACCCTTCATAGAATTCTCGCAACGGCTGAAGATAGAAGGTAGTGTATTTATATTTACAAAATTATTTTTAGCTCAAATCAATGTCTTTCTTCTCAGCTGTGTACAGGCCTCACTGCATCCTTCAACGGAAGGAAATTGAGAGGATTCAAAAAGAGGAGAGCATGTCGCTACCGCAGGACTTGGACTATTTGTCTCTGCCCGTGTCTCTGTCACAGGAAGTGCGGGAGATTTTGGACAGAATTCGGCCCAGCACGGTGAGTCCAAAATAAATACATTGTTGCCTTTGGAACATTGCTTCTCAATTAGTTTTTGTTAAGAGGAAGAAAATATTTCATACATCGATATTAATCAAATCATGTGTCAAAATTAGTGCGTTAATTTAATTTAACGACCGGCCCTTACTTGGAAAGCCTGCACTGGGGGGATCCCAGCCGCAATGCAGCAGACACCACGTCGAAATTTAGCAGTAATAAATTTATTAATAATGCATATATTTGTGGAGACTGAGGTCAAGTTGTATTTTTAAAAATGTGCAGAAATTCACAAGGTTATTTGATGTTAAAAGATTAGATAGCTCATAATATGAAATGGAAAACTGCGCTGAGCTGTCACAAACGTCTTACAAATGCAATTATGCCATCTAGTGGCAGAAAATGACAGAAAACAAAAATCAATATCTCACTCGTTTTTTTACAGTACAGTACGTCTTTTTAATTTTAACTAAATTTTATGAATTATTATAAAAATGACTATCAATGACTAAAAGAGGCAGCCATTTTTCTATTATGTTTATCATTTTTTCCACTTTTATGTTAACAAGATTATGATAACATTAATAAAAAATTGAAAAATATTTTATTGTACATTTAGAACAGATATAAAAATTTGCGATTAATAACTATTGAAGTCAATGCGATTGATTAATTACAATAAAAAAAATTATCACCCGACACCCCCAATATTAATATAATAATAAATAAAATAAAAAATAAACTATGGTTCCCAAGAAAGTCTGTGATCAGAAGTAAATTAGATAAATGTAATTAAAGCTTGAAACTAAATGAAAAATAGGAGTAGGTGTGGCAAAAAAAAAAAAAAAAAAAAACGTTAAGTTTGGTGAAAGTGAAAAAAAATCTATATATTGTGTTTTATAGACCAGTAGTACAGTATTTTAGAGGACTCTTTTTCTTATTAAATGGAACTAATTGAACTTGTGGGTCAAAGTACCGTTTCATCTATCGAGGGCATGTTTGCAACGCCTCTCTCGCAATAAACAGATGTTCAAATGTAAGCATTTTTATTTTGAGTAGGAAGAAAAAGTGACATTTTTGTCAAGCCACGTTTAAATACGGTGATTGTGTCCCTCAGCTGGGAGCTGCTACACGTCTGCAAGGAATAACTCCGGCTGCGATCGTCCACCTTCTCAACTACGTCCGCCACTCGGGGAAGAAGGAGAAAAGAACGCACAGGAACTAAGTTGAGCAAAAATGAGACGCTAGAAGAGGAGCTGTGTACAAAAAAAAAAAACACCTTCACCTCAAATGCTGTTACTAAAAATGTACAAAAAAATTAATTAGCATATTGACGATATCTCTCATCTTTCAATAAAGAATGTCAGCCAATGTTTGTCCCGAACTTTCAATAAGCCCTCATCAGCGATCCAGCTACCTGGTGAAGAATTCTAATCCTGTTAGGAACCGGACCGTGAGCAGCGTTGAACCCTAAGTGGCCTGAACTGCAACAAGAAGGAGTCGGTCCAGCTCGGCGCCGGTCAAGGTGAGCCCATGTCCAGCACGGGCTTGCGGAAAACGGTCATGTCGGCAAACGCCACCTCGGTGGTTAGTGTGATGCTTGACGACAGAGGACACTGGAAGACACGAGAGGGGGGGGGGGGGGGTTATGATGATAGCAGTCCTGGAATGGCCCACACACATTTTGCATACCTGATATGTCCGACAGCGGAAAAGGTATTTAACGCCCAGGATGTAGCTCTGAGGGAGATCGAGGAGGCCCATCCGAGCCCACAGAACTTGCACAGACAGCAAGTGTGGGAGGGTGCAGCCGGACTCACATGTTTCCTAAGAGGGGGAAAAGCAATCCATCCGGTCCTCAAGATGAACTTGGCAGCAAAGACGACACTCAAATATTATAAGTCACGGGTTAGGGTTTAGAAAAAAATCCCGGCAGTTAATTCCCTTTTTACGCGTGATCGGTACCTCCGAGTTGACGGGACACTCCTGCTTGAGGACTGTGGTCCAATCCGGTTGGGAGCCAGAGCTCATGGCAATCATGTCGGGAATGGCGGCTCCTTGCAAGATGCTGCCGACGTGGGAACGCAGCTCGCTGCAATTGCTGGAAGGAGAACTTGGAACACACAAATATGTTTAATACCCGTTCAAGTGAAATGAAAGCTGTTCCAAAATTAAATTGTACATGTTTGAAAACTGAGAACTATGTAGTGCTGAATTATGGAGCTAGAGCTAATGCTAGGGGAGTTAGCTAGAAAGCTACACCTACACCATGGAAATAATCTTCCCATCGGATAGTCCACTTGGGTGGCTGCTTTAGAGCGTCTTGTTATCTGCCCCGAGTGTGCACACATCATGCAGAGAAAGACGTAAGAGCAAGGAGTGTTTTTTTTATTTTTTATGTTCGACTTGATAGCCAGTGTGGGGACGGGAGCTTCATGCTGGCCTGGCTGACTTAGAGCGCCTTGTTATTTGTCCAGAGTGTGCACACATCATGCAGAAAGAGACGTAAGAGCAAGAAGTGTTTTTTTTTGTTTTTTTTAAGTCCGACTTAATAGCCAGTGTGTGGACGGAAGCTTCATGCTGGCCTGGCTGCTTTAGAGCGCCTTGTTATTTGCCCTGAGTGTGCGCAAATCATGCAGAGAAAGACAGCGAGGAGTGTTTTTTATTTTTTAAGTCCGACTTGATAGCCAGTGTGTGGACGGGAGCTTCATGCTGGCCTGGCTGCTTTAGAGCGCCTTGTTATCTGCCCTGAGTGCGCGCACATCATGTAGAGAAAGACAAAGAGCGAGGAGTGTTTTTTATTTTTTTAAGTCTGACTTGATAGCCAGTGTGTGGACGGAAGCTTCATGCTGGCCTGGCTGCTTTAGAGCGCCTTGTTATTTGCCCTGAGTGTGCGCAAATCATGCAGAGAAAAACAGCGAGGAGTGCTTTTTATTTTTTAAGTCCGACTTGATAGCCAGTGTGTGGACGGGAGCTTCATGCTGGCCTGGCTGCTTTAGAGCGCCTTGTTATCTGCCCTGAGTGTGCGCACATCATGCAGAGAAATCACTTTAAAGACTCACTGTTGCTTCCTGTGGCCTTACCTAAATGTGCAGCCTGTGATTGTGTTGTGCGTGAAGAGGATGTTCGCTCGTGTGGAGGGGTCAGAGGAGCAGCCGCCATCTTGCGGGACCCCCATTATGGTCACCTGGCACGCTGTCAAGGAACTGCTGCACATAACTGGCAAAGTTACAAAAGTTGAGTTCTGTAGGAGGATCACAACAAAGGATACGGGTTTCACTAGTCCATTAAAGCGACCGAGGACACTTGATCCCGCCCGCAATCCGACTGAGGGAATCGTTGGCAGTGGAGACGTACGAGGGGTCCCCAGCTAAAAAAAGAAAGAAAGAGGAAAGCACTATAATAATCTGTGTTTTGCGATAAGAGCCGTAGTTGTGAGTACCTTAAATTGGACCGAGTGCACTTGTTGAAACAACTGGTTGGTTTTCACGTCAGCTAACACTACATTTACTGTCGCGCTTGCCAGCTCTCCTCGGTCTGTGAACACGATGACAAACTCCACCTGCAAAAGCAGACATAACAATTCTTTGAGTAAATTGAGTTGTTTTTTTTATTTCTGGTATAAGCTAAAGCTAGTTAATAGAAATGACAAAATGAAGAGCGTAATGCTTCTCACTTCTTTTGTCACATTAACACAGATGTTATTTAGCTCAATTGGTGCAGTCCAGTCAGACAGCGGTGTGATTGGGATCTGGAAACAAAACACACACAAAAACACAGTCTTACTTAATTCAACTGTAACTTGTAAACCAGCGGAAAATGGTGGCAAATGTGTTCTCACCAAGAGGTCAGACACTTGTTCTTCCGCAGGTTTTGGAATCTGTTGGGACAAAATTTGTGTTGATTTAGGAGATTATTATTTTATTTTTTTAAATTGAGCAGATTTGCTTACTTTAATCAGATTCATGTCTGAGAAGTAGGAGAGTGCGCTGAGATTTGGGTCGTTGGTGCACGACTGAGGGGTTACCACACGAGTACAGGAAAGAGATTCTGATCTTAAAAAGCCTGCAAGATGAGCAAGAAAATGAAGGTACAATATATGTAAAAAACAAATGTTTTTTTTTAACTCATTCACTGCCATTGACGGCTATAGACGTCAAAAATTCATTTGAACTATTTCTATTAGTTTAACATTTTTTCCCACTTTTGTTAGCAAGAGTATGAAAACAGATTTTTTTTATTGTACATTTAGAACAGATATAAAATTTGTGATTAATTGTGAGTTAACTAGTGAAGTCATGCAATTAATTATGATTTTAAAAAATTAATTGCCTGACGCCCCTAATTTTTAATAATCTTTTCTAAAAATAAAAAATTAAATATTTAAAAAATAACTTAAAAAAAAAAGAAAGAAAAGATTATTAAGAATTAGGAGCGTCAGGCGATTTAATTTTTTCGTAATTAATCGCATGACCTCAGTAGTTAACTCACGATTAATCACAAACGTTATATCTGTTCTAAATGTACAATATCTTTTCATACTCTTGTTAACAAAAGTGGAAAACATTTTAAACTAATTTGTTGTCATCTTACGTGCGGGATTGCGATTAAGACAGAAAGCGCTGGCGGCTCCTGGAGACGGCTGACGAAGGAGGCCTCGCACAGATGAACTGCTGACGTATGTCAGGATGACATCATCGGCCTAGAAAAGTGATTTTTAAACATTACAAATGCATTCAAAACAACTTGAGTAATACACCTGGTCTTAAATAGCCACATACAAATTCGATGGGAATATCATCATCAAACATCACAAGTGTGTTTCTGTTACCCGATAAAAATGTCTGCGGTGGCCGACGCTTATTGCTTGCGATGGGGAGAAGTGGTAAGAGTCCCCTAAAGCTGGGAGATGAAGTGGAACAATGGGGACTTTGACATGATCAACTGTTGGGAGATAAAAAAAAATTAAAATAAACAGTCCACATTAAATCATTTGTTGGTCATCCCGTTGTGATAAAACTGATTCAGCAGTTCACACATTAAATCGACAACTTAACTGTACGTAGGCAGTGATTATTTTATGTTCCACTAGAGGTAGCCCATGTATCACACTTATCAGTATTTCTGTATTCTGCTGCCCCCAAGTGGCCAAGACGTGAAGACCAGAAGAAGTTCAAAGTCATTGTAGTGCATTAGCAAAAATTGCGGCAAAAAACTATTAAATTGGTCATCACTGATATTTTTTTTAGAGCACAACAGTTTTGGGCGGCAGGCTGTAAACGGATTCAATCTATTTCAATTCATTTCAATGGGGAATGATGATTTGAGATACTATTGTTTTAAATTACAAGCATAGTCAAGGGACAAATTATATTTGTATCTCAAGGTACCACTGTATAGTGTTCTGTTGGAATATATTCACAACCTTTACCTGGAGATTGAACACAAAACAAAGATTCGGTCACACTGATTAAAGAAGAATCCATATTGGTGCGGAAAACCTGCCATTTCTCAATGCAGTCTCCTGCCCTGCAATGCAAACATAAAAAGTGTTGTCATTCAAAACAACGGCCAAAATATGCACTTAAGCATGCAATGATGACACGTTCTTACTTGGCTTTCTGATGACATCCCCTGAAGACAGTACTCAGGTCAGCAACACCGCAGTCAGCCAAGTCACAACAGCAGCCGATGTCGCAGAGATCAGGAGTTAAATCGCAGGCACATACTGGATAATCACATGCAAATCTCAAATTAGTCAGGATTATATATTTAGTATCATACTTCCCAAGCCTGGGATTGACATGTTGTTACATTTGTACTCTTTTATTTTGAGTATTTCTATTAAAGTACAGTGTGAGTACTTTTTCCACCTCTGCAATTACAATGTATGCATTTACTTGCATTTGTGATATGTAATGACAAAAGTCTGAGCTAATATAATGTAATAAAATGATATTAAGAAAAAAAAAAACATGAGGCTTTGCTGGTGTAAATTACCCTCGGGTTCTCCCACATTTAGGGCACTGGCAGCTGTAGGAATTGTCGAATCTTCAAAAGGAGTCCCACTGCTTCCTACTGTATCATTTATGGATTCTGTGGTGCCTTCGAAGAGAACGGTGGCGTTTTCGCCGTCGGTGACACCCGGAGAAGGGGTCGCTAAGGTGACGGTTTGCCCATCAGCCGGTGTTGCCTCCGTTTGTGCTCGCGTTTGCGTCAAGCACGCCAACGATAAGACAACGAAGGCCAAATGGAGACGACCACACTGGCGGTTGTTCATGTCTTCACGCAACGGCCATGGTGCACGTGGTTTCTAGTTGGCTATATATTTATCAGCTTCAGACATCTTAGGTTTGTTTTTAGCGTAACGTTACAATTTTAAAAATATCAAATATGCGCTCCGAAGGAGCTAGCTAAACTTGCTACACAGAATGGTTGCGAAGGCTTCTTGTTACCAAGGAAGTTGAAGTAGCAACTTCCGGCTACTGAAAAACGACACTACCGTAAAGCCCATAAGAGAAAGGAAACACTTTTGGTTTAATGTGTCCTGTACAGATACTTGTGTAAAAATATTGGTAAAAGCAGTGGTGCTAGACATATTTTTCTTATTGTCAATTATAAACAATGTTGGTTTTAATTAGAAATAAATAAATACATAAATCTTTGGCACACTCTTATTTTGTTTAACGTAGCCTATTAGCTACAATAGGCTACGTTGTTGTCTGACAAACCAAAAAATAATAATAATTAGAGCTAAGATAACGGGAAAATACACTTTACATGTTCTTTAAATAAATACATAAAGTGTAATATGATCAGGTCACATGAATGTAGTGTTTCTTTAGTGTCTAAAAACTGTGGTAGAACATATGCAGTTTTCTGTTCAGGGGCCATTCCTTTTTTTTGGTCTGCGATTCTTATGCAACAAAATAAAGCATTGCCCCCCAGTCTGATCTGAAACTAAGATCAGATGTAGAAGCTGTTTCTCATAACACAGATATGCAAAATACTCATCGTCTCATTCCAGATGTTTTCTTAATAACACAGTGCTCTGTGGCCAAATCTTTCTGAGCTTGTTTTCACCAACAATATTGTTTCAGCCTTTGACAGGATGCCAAATCTAAACAGTTGATGCAGGCTGACTGTGCTCACAACAGGAATTCTCATGTATTCCGTAAACTGTCCTGATTCATGACCATACTATGCATCGATAGTCTTGGTTTAATCGCTGATCACTGTCATGTGGTCGTGTTCTAACAGGCAGGAGAACGAGCGGAGGGAGGGAAAAAAACAGATGCCTTAACTTGACTGTGGTTCCAAACGTGCGGCCAAAAGTATGGGAAGTATGCACAGATTCACTCTCTGATTAAAAAGTATTGCTGATGAATCCACCGAAACTTTGATTTAAATTACAATCCAGCCAGGGACCATTGTTCTCTTTGTGTGGCTGTGGAGCTTACACAAGACCCTCCTTGTCCTTCCCTCAAGCTACACAGGAAATAGTTGATAAAGTATCGGTAGGAGGGAACATACAGTACAACTGAATGTTTCTCTTCACTCTGTTTACAGCAGAACGCCGTTGGGACAGCCCACTGAGAGTTTTCGGACTCACGTGTCAAGAGAGGCTGTAAAGCAAAGCCCACGGCAGCTCGCACAGGCAAAGTCCAGATGTTAGTGGACCGGACGAAAAGGATATCCTATAGAGGATAGGATTTCTAGGAAAAGACCCAAAGTCAAGCCCCTGGAAAATATTTGACAGAAGAGGAGAAAGGACTTTGCACATATTGTATTTTCCGTCTGCCCACTACAACTTTTTGACTCCAGCCATGTCCGAAGACAAAGAGTTGTCCTACAGCGATGCCATCCAGAAAGCTGGCAGCTCCATCTCTCGCTTCCCGCTCATCCACGTTAAAGGAATCCCTTTAATGAACTACATCGCCAATAACTTTGACGCCATCTCAGCTTTCTGTCCCGACGCCTCGGACCTCCTCATCGCCACCTACCCTAAAGCGGGTCCGACAAAATACAATGCTTCTCCGCACATCCAGATTATGGAGTGATGTCACTCACTGTGTTGTTGTACTTTTGGGGCTCAAGGGACAACCTGGACCCAGGAGATAGTTGATCTGCTTCTTCACAACGGTGATGCGGAGGCCTGCAGACGAGCCCCCACGCCGGTCCGAAGTCCTTTCCTGGAGATCTGCAGCCCACCGCCAATCCCCTCAGGTGTGTACTGTATATATATATATATACTGTACGTTGTCGAAATATGTTCTAAATTCCCTGGATCTACACTTGATACTTACCAGGTACAGCTACACAAAAAACGCACACATAAAAAAGCTCGTTTAGGAGTTAGGAACTGGCCTTCCGGACCTGGTCAGGACCTGTTTTTTCTAGAGCTAGTCTTCTGGACCTGGATTGTCCCCAGTATGGATATGGCCTTCTGGACCTTATCTGATAAACCTGGTCAAGACCTGGCCTTCGTAGACCTGGTTAGGATCCGGCCTTCTGGACCCAGTCCTTTCGACCAGGTCAGGATCTGGCCTTCTGGCTCTTTTTTTGGTCTCGGTCTAGATCTGGCCTTTTGGACCTGATTTGATAAACCTGGTCTGGATCTGGCCTTGGTCCTCTAGATTTTGTTAGGATTTGACCTTCGGGACCTGATTTGATAAATCTGGTCTGGACCTGGCCTTGGTCCTCTAGAGCCCTTTGTTAGGATTTGACCTCCTGGACCTGGTCTTTTACCCCTGGTCTGCATCTGGCCACCTGGACTGCTGGTTGAGTAGAAGCACCAGTGGCTAATGACAACCTATGACAGGGGTTGTTACTTTCTGGACTTGGATTTCTTATCTCTAACGCAAAGCCAGGGAATGCCTATCCAGAGGACTGCACTGGAACTCGGCTTCAACAAAGTCCGATTTAGCAGATTCCCTGTACCGACATCAAGGTTGTTCAAAGGGTTTAAGCGGAGGATTGAGATGCAACAGAACCTCAAATAAATTGTACTACGCGTTTAAGGAGTGTGACTGCCATAAAGCTTCTCAAGTTCGAGCTGAACTGCAGTTGGGAACGCAACAACTCCATGTACCAATTTTCTGCTCCAATGTTAATCGACGAGCCCTGGACAAAGGACTGATGAATAATACCTGAAGCAAAATAGATCAAAATAAATGCCTGTCCAAATTTTAAAAAGCTTACAAATGTGGGGATACATGCTTTTCAGTTCATCGATCCATTTTCTCTAGCGCTTGTCCTCGTTTGGGTTGTGCATGAGCCAGCGTCTATCAATACACTATATTTTTTTTAATTTAATATCTTTATCTTTATTATCGACCTTTCGTAGTGTAGTGATTCACATACAAAGATCAGTTCCTGCTCAATAACCCCCCCATTCACAATTGCCCAGCAGTTGACTAGCAACCAATCCGGCATGTAAGGAAAGACTCCAACTTTCCCACGACCCAAAACGGGATCTGCAGTGCTGGACACATGCTGACCTGCACCACGTCATAGTGAGAGGCATTCGTATTTTGGTTACCTTAGAGAGACAACATGGGTTGGAGAACAAGGGCCTGTGGCGAGAGCGTTTGATGTGGCCGATTCCAAATAGTGGGAAAATACCCCAACAAAGATCAATTAAAAAAACGATCCATCCATCCATTTTCTATGTAATTTTTTCCCAAATTGTCTTTTTTTTTTCCAGGTCTTGAGCTTCTGAATAAAATGGCTCCTCCAAGAATCATTAAGACACATCTGCCAATTCAACTGGTTCCGACTGGGTTTTGGGAAAAAAAGTGCAAAGTAAGTAGTCAAGTAAGGGATTAATTACATAACATGTCTAAAACCAACAATGAGCTCTCATTGAAGACGTTCCTTGCTTTGTGGTTTTATCATGTGCCCACAGACTATCTACGTAGCGCGCAACGCAAAGGACAACATGGTGAGCTACTATTACTTTGATCAAATGAATATGACTCAGCCTGAGCCCGGACCTTGGGACGGCTACATCCACAAATTCATGCGTGGCGTGTGTAAGTGGCCCATTTAAAATACAAATTTACTTGCCATCGAGCGGCATTCAAACTTGTTCTGTCTGTCAGAATGCGTCGCTGGCATAGACAGTGGAAGAAAGATGCAAACGTTGGAAAATAAATAACACTTGCGCTAAATGTGCTCTGCAGTGCCATGGGGCTCCTGGTACGATCACGTGAAAGGTTATTGGGAGGAACGAGAAAAGAGGAACATCCTTTATCTCTTCTATGAAGACATGAAAGAGGTAGCGATTTCATACCTTTCCTGTGGCATTCATCATTTGCATCCACCCTGTGCTCAAAGAGCTTGTTCATACTTTTTCCATGCAGAATCCAAGACGTGAAGTGGAACGCATAATGAGGTACCTGGACTTGTCCCTCTCTGATGATGTCATCAGCCGCATTGTGGAGCTGACATCCTTCAAAAACATGAAGGAGAACCCGATGGCCAACTACACGTTCATTCCCCAGACAGTTTTTGACCACTCCATCTCCAACTTCATGAGAAAAGGTCATTCAACACGAGTCGAGTCCTGTTATAGGAAAGTGCTGACCTCTAGAGGATTTAGGGAGTTACTGCATTTTCCTCTGGTGTCGGTTCAGTTCAAAATGAAGTCAGGTGATGTTGTCAAACAAGGATGGGGAACCTTTTGCTTGTCAGAAATTTATGAAGGAATACGTTAACTTTGACTGCCAGACGTTTTCAGAAAAGGGATGCCGTGGGTGCCAGCCGATTTAAGCATTTTTAACTGATCTTTCAAGGTTCACAGAAAATTATGTGTTTGGACTATGGAAACACACATACTACCAAATGAAAGATTGGACTCTCATTTTTCAACAGAAAAAAAAGTTTGTTTCTACCTTATTCCGTTTTTCAGTAATCAACAATAGAAAATGGTTAGTTTCACCTCTGTTTTGAAAAAAAAACGTCTTTTAACGTCTTTGGCACTCCTCCATAGGATTTTACTAAACGTTATTTAACGTTTTTGGCAGTCAAAGAGTTAATGTTAATTTTCAAATTAATTCAGAGATTTGTTTCGAAATAAATTCTGCATATTTGACAATCCTTTCTACAGACGTGCAAAAACCGAACTATGTCGTACGCAATAGCGGAGGTGACGTTTTACCTAGTAAATTTTTGGGGCATGGCAAAAACGGTGCCCAGTGACGCACTTGAGCTCAGGTTCTACCTTCCCACTATATAAGAACTTGAGTGCCTTCGTTGGTATCAGTCTTTATCCAGCGCAATTGCAAGCGCGCAAGCTAGCTAATGGCTAGCTGTGCGATATAGTCTATCCACCAGAGGATTCAAGCAGATATCTTCTTTTTTTTGTCCTCGACAGGAGAAGTCGGAGACTGGAAAAATCTTTTCACACCTGAGCAGTCAGCAGAGTTTGACGAGGACTACGAGAAGAAAATGAAGCGAGTCAACATACCGTTCAGAACGCAGTTCTAACAGGCTTCGCAATTGTTTCAATGGCTTCTACTTAGCTTGAGTTATTGCAATGTATATAACGTAGCAGTATGATAAAATGTATTTTTTTTCTTCTGTGGCTAGCTGATGCTACACAAGAAAGTGTCTCTTGTTGAAGCAACTTTCAGGTAAAAAAAAAAAAAGAAATCTACCATAAAGCTTCTAAAAGAGATAAAGAAGACAACTGAAATTATGGCTATTAGCAATATATTAGGCATAGCTTGTATGATGCTTTGTTACTACCTTTGGCCACTCCTCAATTTGTAGCATGAATGTGGCTATTATAAATGATGTAATGCACACAATCTTTTAGGAATTATTTAAAGAATGTATGCAATGTCATTTGCTTGTCACAATATTGACTGCACCTGAGTTGAATCTCAAGTAAGATACGGTTGACTGAACAAATACGTCCACGCCCAGAATTGAATTAAATGGACGAGTGAAATTCAAACATCATTTTGTATTTCGGCCGTTTACATGTTTGGAGGATGAATGAATGATGAATGAATGGCTGCATTATGTACATTGTATTATGCCTGCAACCCTTCTGTTTTGTTTGAATCTATCCAGCCAAGCTGTCGCGAAAGATTCGATCATATTCTCTGTGGAAACGGCAATAAGACTCTTAAGAATCTTGTTCAGCACAATCCTACAGTAAAAAAAAAAACAATAAGCACCTACGTTCCGGCTTCTCCCTTTTATATTTTAAGTGTGGCGCTCTATTGCCACCGCCCACTCTGGGTTTGCTTTTTTGTTTTTTTTAAACCAAATCAGCTCCAATGATACCGGACATAGACTATTATAAGGAGAGAAAGAACTTCATCCAGAGCTCCCATACAGCAACAGTTTTTTGTTGTTCCACAAAAGTTTTGACCTCAGTCGTGGCAGACAACCAGACGTGTCATTCCTCGATCTCTCTCGGTCTCAGTTTCTCTTTCGGAACCACACGGCCAAACACTATGACGCCGTGTCCGCTTTAAAAAAAAAAAGAAAAAGCTGATCAAGTGAATTGTGAGTGATGGATTTCACAAATAAGTGGCTAACCTTGTCAAGGTCAAAGTCCTGATACATTTGGACCAGGATCCAAGGGTGAAATAAAAAAAAGAGTAGTTAATATTTAGGGCTATGATTACAATTAGTGTTGCAGTTAAGGTCATTGTTGGATTTGGTTTTGGTTCATCAGTTAGGAGTAGGATAGGCAGAGCTGTGTTTAAGGTAACAAAGTTTGGGTTAAGAGCAAACACGTGAGCAGTCAAACACACCTCTTGATTATAATTTGGGCGTGGTGCTTTTGACACTGCACATTTGAGGGTTTGTTGATTTAAAGGATCTACAAGGCAAATATTCCGATATTACAAGACCTAGAATATTACCAGAAGGTAAAAGTGCTCACTCAGATCTACCTGCCACTCAGAAAGGGCGACGGCAACAATTTTCTTTTGTCATTCCGCCAAACGTTTTCATCTCAGTCATGTCAGACGACCAGACCGTCATTTCTCGCGCCCGCTTGGTCCCGGTAAAAGGGATCCTTCTGGCGGACCACGTCGCCGAAGGCTTTGAAGCCGTGTCGGCTTTCCGTCCGCTTCCGTCGGATATCCTCATCGCGGCTTACCCTAAATCAGGTTTGATTTCTCTTCTGCATGTTTTTGCGGTCCTTGAACAATCTTCCATTTTCTGGGGCGATGTATCATTTAGATGTAGAATGATGTCGCCGAAGTGTCTCGCAGAGTCTTGGTTTACGGGCTTGGATCACAATCTCTGACCTTCCTGTGTGTCATTTGCGTGTTCTCACGAGTTTTCTTCAGGTAGTTCAGTTACCTTCCACACTCCAAAAACATGCATGTTAGTTTCATTGAATACTCTAGATTGTCCATAGGCAAGATTGTTTTTTTTTTGGGTCTCTATATGTGCGATTGGCCAGCAACCATTCCAGAGTATAACAGGGATGTGATTTGACCAAAGTGAAATTATCTGAAAATTTAGCCGGGGGTCTGGGGACCGCTGGCACCCAGCTAGGTCCAGGGCAGTGCCCTGGTGGGGGGACAAGGGAGCTCATGGGTTTTCCGTGTTTTTAAGTACTTTCAATGCACTCACATGACAAAGAAATAGACAAAACAACAGCATAAATTTTCAATGTATATTGAACTATCCCATATAAAATGGCAGTTTTAGTCAACTCAAAATCAGTCACATTCAAAAACATTGGACTGCCTTTGCTTTTAAAAACTATCACTGAGAATATCATCATATCTAACTAATGTGATTACTAAGTTAACACATAAATAATGTTGAAGAGTTCAAATTTCATGAACAAATAATTGTATCATGACCAAATGAAGAGTAACTCATATTAAAGCATACCACAAATGTCTTTGTTATAGCAGAAGATGTTATCTGTCGGAGTCATGTGCATACACAATCAACTACAAAAAAAAAAAAAATAAATAAATCAGATTTTTTTTTTGGGGGGGATAAAAAAAGCGGAATTCCGCGAATTAGCGGAAAAATCACATCCCTGGTGTAAACTGCCTCTGGCACCAAAGTCAGCTGTGACACGCTCCAAGCTCCCCCGAGACTCAAATAATGACGGGAAGTTGTCCAAGATCTGATCAAGATGTGTTCTTGTACTCTTTTTTGGGTGATAAGGCTCAACATGGACCCAGGAGATAGTCGACCTGCTTCTTCATGACGGAGATGCTGAGATCTGCAGACGAGCTCCGATAAACGAGCGGACTGTTTTACTCGAGGCTACCACTGTGGTACGGAGACAATCAGGTGTGTAGACCTCAATCGGATGTCGTTCGATTGTATCGGTATTCCAAATGAATGTCCAGTGAGCAGAGGTGGCAAATCCAGGTCCAAGTGCTTCTACTTGGCCAGTAGGCAAACCAGTCCAGTTGGGTAGAACCGCCTGTGGCTAAAGCCAAACTGCGGCAGGGTTTTTACTCTCCAGACTCTCCAGGACGCGGTTAGAAAAAATTATGGAAAATTTGTTAAAAGGGTAGTCATGTTGTGTCGAGACTAGCATTGTGGTGATTGATGCCAGATGCCACATTGTGATTTCCAAGTGCTAATAGTATTAGACCAACCAGCGGGAAAACCCTCTCAGTTACTTCCTGGTAGGCCAAGAAAACTACATCAGCCAAAGTTTTTCTTCTGTATGTTTTCTTATTAAAACACTTTTCGAGGGTTGGACTGGCATTTCTTCATTTCATTGAGGAAAACAGATTTAATACATGAGTGAGTTGAGTTACGAGTTTGGTAACAGAACAAATTCAACTTGTAAGTCAAGGTGCCACTGATCTGCTTTGCCGTAAATCATCAGGTCTCGATCAACTGAAGAAAATGGATCCCCCAAGAGTCATTAAGACCCACCTGCCGCTTCAGATGGTTCCGGCCGGCTTTTGGGACAACAAATGCAAAGTAAGTTGATTTGGCCAAGTGCTTGCAGGGATGACAACTTAAACCCACCATCATTTAATGTCATGACTTGCGTTTCAAAGATGATCTACATTGCACGCAATGCTAAGGACACCATTGTGAGCTTGTACTACTATCAGAAGATGAATACTTTCAGTCCTGAGCCCGGACCCTGGGACAGCTTCATCCACAAGTTCATGCATGGAGAATGTAAGTAGAGACATGAGGACGATGTGACCAGGACAGCAATTTCATGAATCTTGTCTCTGCAGTGGGGTGGGGCTACTGGCACGATCATGTGAAAGGTTTCTGGGAGGAGCGAGAAAAGAGGAACATCCATTACATCTTCTATGAGGACATGAAAGAGGTAGTGGCTTAGAACTCCCAAGTCATTTGTCATAACTCTTGGGCTCGGGGAGGGGATTACTTCTCCAAGGCGTTGATGTGGTTTGATGTGATGGTGGTGCCAGATGGGATCCTCCTGCCTTGGGACCTTGGCCTGAACCTGTGCACTCTGGTTGGACTGGTCAGCGGGTTTCTTGGGCTGTTGATGAGCTTGCGATGTAGCACTTCCTGTCATCCCGTGGTTTTATGTTCTGGGGGTGCGGACTGGGATGTCAAGACTCTGTCTGTGGGTGGTGTCTGGTCGGGGCTGGATTTCACTTTCCTTTCTTTGGTCCTTCCTCGGGTCTCCTGACAGCCTCGCGACTCTGGCTGGAAGTGTTCGGTTTAGGTGAACGGTATGGGATTTTTAAAATAGGTTTTAGGTGAACTAATGAATACACACGCACGCACAAAAGTAAAGAAAAAAAAAGAAGAAGAGGAAAAAAAAGACTCTGTTTTACTACTTAGGCTCAAGTGCATTATTGACTTTGATTTTTCTCTCCTTGCGTTCCCCCGCCCAGAATCCTCGTCGTGAAGTGGAACGACTCGCGAAGTACCTAGACCTGTCCCTCTCCGATGATGTCATCAGCCGCATTGTGGAGCTGACAACCTTCAAGAACATGAAGGACAATCCGATGGCCAACCAGAGCTCAGTTCCAAAAGAGATTTACAATCAGTCCATCTCCAAATTCATGAGAAAAGGTCATTAAACCTTTATGAAACCACTATAAATATATATAATATATAATATATTATATATATATATATATATTAGGGCTGTGAATTGCCTAGTACCTGGCGATTCGATTTGTATCACGATTCATAGGTCACGATTCGATACCGATTAACCCGATACGGGTCTAAAAATTGAATAATGCGAATTTTTTTTAACTCAAATTTAGAAAATACTCATCAGTAAAATTGTACATATACACTGTAAGATTTGTATGAAAATGTATTTATTTATCCGAAAATTCAGGCTTATAACTGAGGCACTGCATTTAACAAACGTCTGTTTCATGTTTGAACAGCACTGAAAATCAAATATTAAGGCTTAATGTTCCATTAATATTACATTCTTCCATGCTTAATGTGTGAATCCTAACCCTAAGTAAGACGTTTTGTTGAATATTCGCATAAAAAAAAAATGATGTTTAAAAATCGATCCGGCCGCATATCGAATCGATTTGAAAATTGCGCGCTGTAATATCGCGATATATTGCCAAATCAATTTTTTCTAACACCCCTAATATATATATATATTGATGTTTATGATAAATATGAATCTATTTTCTTCTTTCTTTAGAGTGTCTCAACATGTCCAAAGAGGCGTAATTTAGCATTTAGGCTCTTTGTCAGCATTGCGTAACAAACTGGTGTGTCGCTTCCATTTGTTTTGTCCATAACAGGAGAAGTTGCTGATTGGAAAAATCATTTTACACCCGAGCAGGCAGCAGAGTTTGACGAGGACTACGAGAAGAAAATGAAGCAAGTCGACATGCCATTCAGAACGCAGCTCTGAAAAGATTGACATCACTTCCATGGCTTCTACTGAGCTTGAGTTATTTGTGCTGTTGCGTGTTACGACTGCAGTGTAACATCGCAGTGAAATAAAATAGGGTTTGCTTCATGGTTTGTGGGGAAGCTAGCTAAATGTGCTACACATGAATCTACAGTTAAAGCCTGAAAAAACAGATATAATTTGCATCATTGGATAAAGAAGACAAGAGAAGAAGATGTAAATCTGACAGATTACAGTTTTTAAAAATTAGTATGGTGCCTTGAGATACGAGTCATTCAGTTGATTTTTTTTTTTGCTTTGACTTGCAAGCACACATTATATTGTAGCCGTGAACTCAACTCGCCACAATAAGGAGCACTTTGGTTGATTGTCAACAATTCTTTAAAAATAAGACGTAAAATAAGCACATAAATAGCACTCAGTTGAATTGGATCGATTCGTCAAATGAAACAAAACAAAGAAAATCACCCTAAAAGGAAGGGCCCAGCGAGAATGATGCTAGCCACTGACATGCTAACAATTAGCATCGACAGTCACAGTTTTTACACAAACGGATTTAGATGCCAGTGCTTCGAGTTACACTCGTGGCCACAGAACAAACTAAACTTGTAAAGACACCGCAGTAACGCAGTCCAATAACGGACAAAATCATATTTTAGAATTAATGTAATCTCATTTGCTTGTCACAATATTGAATTAACCAAATTTGTCCCATGAAAGATGCATGGTTGACTTAACAAACATGTTCAACAAACACGGCGCTCACAGTATGACCCAAAATGTTCAGTGTTCTGCATAACCTGATGCCTAAAAAAACATGAATTAAAAATGTCATCAAATGTCAATCTTGGTCATGTTCTTCTTGATGTGAACCTATTTTGGGTACAAAGGTATGTTTTGGGGGGCAAGAACGGTGGACTGGTTAAGGATGCTAATCAAGAGATGTGAGTCATGGATTTCATTTCAAAGTTTAGCGTTAGGGTTGCGGTGGTCGTCGCCGTGTGTGTTACGATATGGTTCCGACTTTCGGATTATGGGTTAAGACTAGGGAAGAGTAATAATAATAATAATAATAATAAGTACAGTTGAAACAGTTGACACTGGACGGATATAAAACTCTGGACAATAAATCTGCCTTTGATCAGCACACAACGGGCATTCAAAAAAGATGCCAATAAAGACAAACGGCGAATCTCACACACCTTAGCAACCGGTTCAGTACTTGTTAAGCAAAAACCATAAAACAAGACGTCACCAATCCACTACATCAATACTTCATCCCACATCCGCCATCGCAATGGAATATACACTCAGTCAAGATGAATTTCCCTAATACCGAAATCTACATATAGTCAGATTAAAAGTGCCTAAAGGGTTTCTCTTGCTTATATTTTGGGTGTGGCGCAGGCAACAGTAATAGTACCTAGAGAGGGAAAGGACTTCATTCAGAACGACCATACTGAAAGAGCGACATCATTTTTTGTTGTTGCTCCACAAACGCAAAACATTTCGGCACCAGTCATGCCAGACGACCAGATTGTCAGCTCTCGCCGCCTCCTGGTCCCAGTAAAAGGGATTCCTCTCCCGGACCACATTGCCGAAGGCTTCGATGCCGTGTCTGCTTTCTGTCCGCACCCATCGGACGTCCTCATCTCCTCTTACCCGAAATCAGGTTTGCCAACTTTTGTGCTTCTTCTCATGGTTCTCTGGTCTTTTTTTTCTCTTCTTCTTCTTAGCACATAGGTATGTGGCTAGTCCGCCTCACAATGCAGGGTTACTGGTTCGAATCTCATCTAAGACCTTCCTGTTTTGCGTTTTTGTCCCTTTTTGATCGTTCTCCAGGCGCTCCAGTTCACTCCCTCATTCCAAAATGATGCATTTAATGTCCACCGAACACTCGACATTGTCCTTCCTTAGTGTGAATGAGAGTTGTTTGTCTCAAAGTGCCCTGTGATTGACTGGCGACCAGTCCAGAGCGCAACTTGCCTCTTGTCCAGAATTAGCCGTGATAGGCTACAGCTCCCCTGTGACCCTTAAACTCATTCACTGCCATTGACGGCTATAGACGTCAAAAATTCATTTGAACTGTTTCTATTAGTTTTTGTCAACAAGAGTATGAAAACCTAGAAAAAATGTTTATTGTACATTTAGAACCGATATCAAATTTGTGATTAATCGTGACATAACTAGTAAAGTCATGCGATTAATTACGATTACAAAATGTAATCCCCTGACGCCCCTAATTTTTAATCATCTTTTCTTTAAAAATAAAAATAAAATAATTGTATTTTTTTTTTTTTTAATAATCTTTGTTTAAAAATAAAATAAAAATAAAACATTATTTAAAAAATTAAGGGCGTCAGGCGATTACTATTTGTAATCGCAATTAATCGCATGACTTCACTAGTTAACTCACAATTAATCACACATTTTATATCTGTTCTAATACAATAAAAAAAATCTAGGTTTTCATACTCTTGTTAACAGAAGTGGGGAAAAATGTTAAAATAATAGAAATAGGTCAAATTAATTTTTGACATCTATAGCCGTCAATTTTTTTTTCCACTTTTGTTAACAAGAGTATGAAAACCTAGATTTTTTTTTATTGCACATACAGGACAGTTATAAAATTTGTGATTCATCTTGAGTTAGGGTTAGGGTTAGGGTTGATTAATTAAGTTATCAAACAAAAAAGAAAAAAAATAGGGGCGTCAGACGATTACATTTTTAAATTGTAATTAATCGCAAGATTAACTCACGATTAATCTGTTCTAAACGTACAATAAAAAAAATTCTAGGTTTTCATACTCTTGTTTAAAAAATCGGGAGAAAAATGTGAAACTAATAGAAATAGTTCAAATGAATTTTTGACGTCTATAGCCGTCAATGGCAGTGAATGAGTTAAAGATGTACTCGAGATTCAAGTCATGTGTTCTTGCACATTTTGGTAATAAGGGACAACATGGACCCAGGAGATAGTTGACCTGCTTCTTCATAACGGAGATGCTGAGCGTTGCAGACGAGCGTCAATAATCAAGCGACACCCTTTCCTGGAGGTTTCCTCTCATCTGTTCAAAGAATCAGGTTAGTAGACCGCAACTGGATCTCTTTAGATTGTACAGTGGAACAAATAGTGCAAACTGACACTCGCTAAATTTGTTTTTTTAAATCGTCAGGTCTTGCTCTCCTGAAGGAAATGGATCCGCCGAGAGTCATTAAGACACATCTGCCGTTTCAGCTGGTTCCGGATGGCTTTTGGGAAAACAAGTGCAAAGTAAGCCGACGCGGCCGCAGGGGCCATAACTCCGAACCAGACCTCATTTAATTATTATTATGACGTGGGTTTTTAAAGACGATCTACGTGGCGCGCAACGCTAAGGACACCGTGGTGAGCTACCACTACTTTCATCAGATGAATCAGACCAGTCCTGCGCCTGGACCCTGGGAGGGCTACATCCAAAAGTTCATGCGCGGACAGTGTAAGATTGCGAGCGACGTGACGACTGTTTGACCTTTTCCGCTGACTTCCTGATGTTGTCTCTGCAGTGGGATATGGCTCCTGGTACGATCATGTGAAGGGTTACTGGGAAGAGCGAGAGAAGAAGAACATCCTTTACGTCTTCTATGAAGACATGAAAGAGGTGGTTGATTTAATACCTCTCTCAAGGCTTTTCTGTTAGGTGAAACTGTTAAAAGCTAATTATACAGTGTTCCCACATGGCTTTGGGCTAGGGTAGGGCATGAGGGCAAGGAAGAGCCTTTTGTCAACGTCACCTTGACCTGAAATTGTACCTGCCCAACATTAAAAAATTAAGTGTATAAACGTCTCTTTTTGTTCCCCTTCCCAGAATCCTCGCCGTGAAGTGGAGCGACTCATGAAGTACCTGGACTTGTCCCTCTCTGATGATGTCATCAGCCGCATTGTAGAGCTGACCGCCTTTATGACCATGAAGGAGAACCCAATGGTCAACTACACCTTTCTCCCCAAGACTGTTTTTGACCAGTCCATCTCCAGCTTCATGAGAAAAGGTCATTCAACATGAGTCAAGTACTTTTATAGGATAACAGTGGCCTCTACAGGCTTGGGGAGTTACTGCATTTCTCTCAGATGCATGATCAGAATTATAATTTTAATCAACATGGGTGGGAACCTCTTTCCTGTCATAAATGTATGGGGGGGAAATATGACGCAACATAAACAAATGCTTATTCTAACATTGAATTTTTTTTCAAATTCAACAAAAATAGATGAACCTTTTCTTCTTTTTGCCCTCAACAGGAGACGTTGGTGATTGGAAAAATCATTTTACGCCTGAGCAGTCAGCAGAATTTGATGAAGACTACAAGAAGAAAATGAAGCAAGTCCACATCCCGTTCAGAACACAGCTTTAACAAGCTCCACGGCGTTTCAATGGCTTCTACTGTGCTTGACTTATTTCTGTTGTTGTCGCAACCATTTCAAAGAATAATATCACCTTTTAGCTTCTTCTGATCATATTTGGGGCATGGTGCTGTTGGTACTATGGACACCAACCGTTTAAAGGATTTTCAACCAAATCAACGGGCTGTATTATTGTTTAAGCTTTACACGGCGTTTCCGTAACATTCTTGTGGTTAATATTCAAACACCCACGTGAACCTTTACGAGCTTGAAGACAGGTGATACTGCCATCTATGGGTGACGCTTATGTTAGCATATATCACTAGCGTTTTCTCCTCGGCCATAGTGTACTAACTAGCATGGCTAACAAATCATTTCCCAAAGGCTCAAACAGTAGATTACAGATTAATCACAACATACACATTTGACACATTTAAGCAGTGCTGTACGTACAGTACGTAAAATGAAGTGCGCTAAACTACATGCTATTTTAAATTGAATGAGTGAAATGTAGCTAGCTAGCTAGCTAGCATATAAATAAATTGACAAAAGCAGCTAAACTATAACTGGTGGACACGTTTTTTTTTGTTTTTAAATATAAAGTTTACCTACCACAGTTGTTGTCTTTCTCGCCTTTTTTTTTTTTAGGATGAGTGAAACTGGAACAACAGCCTACAAAACTATTTTGCCAAAAATGGCAAAAAGAAAAAAAAAATCCACATGGCGTCCACAAATCATGTGACTTGGATTTAACCAATGACAGATCAAGTAGCATTGCCTTGTACCACTGCATAACTTTTTATTTATAATTAACATAACAAATTTTGAAATGTTTGATGATTTGAACTCGTATTTATCACTGTTGTGTTCTACCTTTTTGTTCTCAGGATAATTTGGTAATTAAAAAATATATATATTTTACTCATAAATGAGTCTAAACAAAATAGGCCAACAGAGACAAAGTGTAATTCTTCACTAATCAAATCTTAAAACAATGACTCCCTTTCTCAAGCCTGGGTTTAAAACACTTATTGAAACGGGTTAAAACAAACAAAAACAAAAAAATTAAATCATTAAAAAAGCAATAAAACATGCTCAGCAATACAGATACACGAGTTTGTCATCATCATTTTATTTCATCTCATCGCGTAAACAATATATAAGACCAAAAGTGTTGAGACTGCGTGGACATGCCCAACGTGTGTCAACAGACCACTGATTGCAGGCTAGCCTATAGAGCAGAAGCCCCCGGCCGCTGGATGGATGTTGGCTTTTCTGCCCTTCATGAAGTCATTAATGCAACCCTACGGCACACTGTGCAGAGCTCGCCCTGAAGCGGCGCGCCTGCACGAGGCGGTAAAGACTAAAAGAGTAAAAGTCATGAGCTGAAAAATCTATCATAGGAAAATGGACAGAGGACACAAAAACACAACAGCTGAGAATTTCCAAGTTTAACAAAAAAGTCACTTTTAATACATCATTTCTTAGAATAAAATCTTAAATACTTTGATACTGAATTTACAGGGACATCTCCCTTTTTTTTTAAATTTCAATCTCCTTCCTTATATAGAGGCTATTTTTATATAGATTTTTGAGACATTTTGTTGATTTTTTTTGCACATTTCCCTGTATTTTATCTTCTCTCCTCTGTTGGTTGGTTCAGTTGGGCCTCGTGGTTGTGATGCTTCCTTTCTCTCTTTCTCTCTCTTTGCTCTTCTCCAACTGTTTCTATCCAACCCTTTTAAGATCTCCTTCTTCTACATCTCTTATTTAGCTTCTGTACCTGTCGAGAGAAAATGGATCATTCACAAACGGGTAAACGTATTGCGATAAAAAACGGAAAAAAAAAAGACAAGGACTTGAAGTAGCTTTGCGAATGTTTTTTGGGAAAGCTTCCCCAAAAAACGGACGGAAATAAAGCGCGGGAAAAAAAGCTTTCTCCAATGCATTGTATGATTGGGGATCAATGTGAATTTATTTTTTTCACATCAAATCTAATAAAAGCAAGCGACTTACTACTGAAAATGTGTATGACACATAAAGCTTTTTCTAATAATAATTATGTCCATAATTAAAAATGCAAGGAACTTTAGCCACTATTCTAGATCTAATCTGGAAAGCTACATAAAAAAAAAAAATAAATGCAAACAATTCCAGTGGTACCTCAACCTAAGAGTGACCCGTTTTTTTGTCTTGTGAGCAAATATTTGCGCTTTGAGGACTGGAGTACTGAACAATCTTTTTTTTTTTTAAAGAAAAGAAAAAGTAAAGTACTTTTTATTGCCACTCTCAAATAAAAAAAAAACTATAAAAATTAAATAAAGAGAATTATATTACAAAAATATGCTAGCTAAATGCTAACACATAATGTGAAACCCCTTAGATGGGCTAACAAAACTAGCATCGATGTTGCGATAATTTTTAAACCTTTGAACAAAAGCAGCCAAAGCAAACAACAACCCTCGCAGGCACGCATTATTCATTCTCTGCGACAAACCGCTAATATCATTGCAGCTGTGCTTCATCATCAATCTATACAAGTGTTCTGTGTTACAAGCGTAGTCACGGAGCGGATTAAACTCGCAAGTCAAGGCACCACTGTATCGAACAATACTACGGAGCGAGCGCTAATGTGCTCTAATGCAAATGCGGAAAACTGAAACTGAACTCGCCACGGAAAGCGCCACTCGCTGATGTCATGTGACATCAGTCAATGTGCACAAAACACATGGCTCCAAATAGTATAGTAGGCAAACTATGCACGTGCCTGACAGATGTGCACGAGGACGTATGGGACGAAACACTGACATGCATTAGAACAACAAATACTTGCTGTATTTGGCTGATTTATAGTACCTTACTTTAGTTACAGGCCAAAGGTGATGGTAGACTGAATTAGTCTGTAAATGAACAGAAAGGGTTAATGTGATAAAGAATGGAGGGTGAATGGTAATGATAGGTATGATTGAACCTGGAGGATGCGATCACAATTTGTTAATGTTGTTAAAAAAAAAAGAGAGAGAGAGAGAGCAATGATGATGACATGTCAAATCGGTAAAATTACCGAATGAACAATACTGAGCTCTCCAGGAAAAAAAAAAAAAAAAGTTAAACCTTGAAATCAGTGGATCAAAAAGGCGGAATTCACAAATACTTACACTCAACGTAGTTACGGGCAACAAACTTCAGCACCTCGTCAATCAAGATAACGGGGAAGGAAAGTTTGAGGACCATAAGCCACTGTTCTACATTCAGATGGGTCAACTTGAAGATCATCTGAGGAAATGTTTGAGAGTCAGTGGTGCAGCGTGGAAGAAACAATGGCGACTATTCCTCACAGAAACAGGAAGTGCGCAAGTCGCCGCAACTGATGGGGGGGGGGGGCGGGAATTGAGCGTCTGCGTCGATGAACTTACGGGCAGAGGGTCAACATAGATGATCATGAAGTGCAGGGACATGGAGAGGGTCATGGCGGAGAGAAGCCAGAAGTTGCTCCATGGGGGCATGCGGATCAGGGACTGGTTCTCAGACAAGCTAGAGAAAGAACGAACAAGGATGAATCTCCTTCCGCAGAACTGCTGGCTGTTCACACTCCTGTTATTTGCGGAAGTACCTGTTGAGAGCGTTGCACATCTCAATGGTGACCAGGACGGACAGAGCCATGGTCATGGGAGGAGAGGCCTCAAAGATTTCACATTCAACGCCGGTGAAGTCTTCGTTCTCGTCGTGGCACTGCATGAAGTGGGACTGAGGGGAGGAGATTTGGGGGTTCAATGCGTGTCGGAACATGGAGGCTCGCCAACGTGATCAAGAGACAAACACCTACCAGCTGGTGGTAGGTGACTCCAGGACCGGTGCTGTCGTACAGGAACCACCAGGCAGCGCCGCCAACGGTAGCAGCGCCAACGTATCCTGCAGAAGGTCTCGAGTGTGGGTAAAAAAAACAAAATTTCAACAAAAGACCACGATCTCTATAAACCACGTACCACCGATGGCCATGTATCTGAAGAACAGCCAGCCAGAGATCAGGGGCTCCTTGGGGGAACGTGGGGGTTTGCCCATGATGTCCAGATCAGGGGGGTTGAAGCCCAGAGCGGTGGCGGGCAGACCGTCAGTCACCAGGTTGACCCACAGAAGCTGCACGGGGATCAGAGCCTCGGGCAGACCCAGAGCGGCAGTCAGGAAGATACTGGGCAAGACAAACAAAGGCAGGTCATCTGAAGGTAATGATCGTGTTGGATCACCACAGATGCAAACAAAGGCGGCCATTTGTCGAGAGTCTAGTCCAGAGGTGGGCAATCTCGGTCCTCGAGGGCCGGAGTCCGGCAGGTTTTGGAGGTTTCTCAATTCCAACGCAAGCTGATTCCAATCAACAGGATCGTTATCGGGCTCATGCAGAGCTTGCTGATGAGCTGATCATATATCAGCTGTGTTGGAGGAGGGCAACATGCAAAACCTGCAGGACTTCGGCCCTTGATGCCCACCTCTGGTCTAGTCACGCCTTGGGCCGACGGTTTCCCCGATGACCTTGCTTACCAGACGACCTCACCCACGTTGGAGGAGATGAGGTAGCGAATGAACTGCTTCATGTTGTTGTAGATAGCTCTGCCCTCCTCAACAGCAGCCACAATGGAAGAGAAGTTGTCGTCAGCCAGGACCATCTCAGAGGCAGACTTGGCAACGGCAGTGCCAGAGCCCATGGCGATGCCAATCTCGGCCTTCTTCAAGGCGGGGGCATCGTTCACACCATCGCCGGTCTACGGCCAGACCACAGGTCAGTGTTTGTTGTCTGGTTGAGGTTGGTCATGTTTGGTGGACGTCTTACCATGGCAGTAATGTCATCATAACCCTGCAGGAACTCAACAATCTTGGATTTGTGGGACGGCTCCACACGGGCAAAGCAGCAAGCTCTACGGACAGCCTCGGACTGCTCGTGGAGGGGCAGGTCGTCAAACTCGCGGCCGGTGTAGGCCTTGTTTTCCACATCCTCGTCCTCGCTGAAGATGCCAATGCGACGGCAGATGGCGATGGCGGTTCCCTTGTTGTCACCTGAAGATTGATAGGATCTAAATGAGCGATGGTCACGGGTGTGACAGTTACAGGCGATACAACCAAATACGAACCAGTGATCATGATGACACGGATTCCGGCATCTCTGCACAGTTCGATGGAGCCAGACACCTCCTTACGAGGGGGATCCAGCATTCCCACGCAGCCAACAAAGGTCAGGTCAGTCTGTGGAGAAAAGGTGCCAAGGATGGGGGAGAGGGTTCAGACCTTGTCACTCTGGGATATATTTGACTTGCAATGTCATCAAGCTCTCACCTCGTATTCGGCAAACTTGGTGGCGTCCTCCAATTTCATCTCCTCGGGCTTCAGAGGGTTGTCGCAGGTGGCCAGGGCCAGGCAACGCAGGGTGTCGCGGCCGGTACCCCAGTCCCTGATAACGGACATGATCTTCTCCCTGATGGCGTTGGTCAGGGGGACGCGGGTGGTGCCAACGCGGACGTACATGCACCTTTCGATCACGCCTTCAGGGGCACCCTGTGGAGGCAGGTTGTTTTGACGCCCGCGCTAGGGAAGTTGAAACATTTGGCTCCAGAGAACGGCACCGACCTTCACAAACATCTTGGCACCGCCGTCACCCTTGGAGGGAGTGCAGTACACGGACATGGATTTCCTGTCGCGGGAGAACTCCAGAGTGAAGTTCTTCTTCATGAGCTGCTTGACGACCTGTAGAGTAAGAAATATTCGATTTCTGTTCACATTTTCTCGCTGAAATGCCTTGAATCTGTTCCAAAAAAAATTGGTTTTTGTGTATGGGGGAAAACAGGAATCTACTCAAGCAGTAAAAATCCATTTTCAAGAGGAATCTTACAGAGCAGCAAGCGTTGGCCCTCTCAATTCTGGACAGGTTCTTCACATTGGAGTTGAACACGTTCATCTTCTCAACCAGGCAGCACAGGGCGGTCTCGGTGGCCTCACCGACCTTCTCATAGATCTTCTTAGACTGGGGAGGCAGGAGGCAGCGATGAGTCCTGTGCCGTTCCACGTCGCGTAACGAGAACGACGGAAGGGAATCGCGGGCCTTACCTCGTTGTAGTCCAGAGAGGAGTCGTTGCACAGGGCGCAGATGGTGGAAAGCTCCACAAGACCGTCGTAGGCGCTGCAGTTGGTCTTTGCACCAGCCTGGGAACTAAACACCAAGGAAGGATAAATCGGAGATGTGTTTTTTTTCTATAATTGTGATGTTGATGTGATAGTGGCTCATTCAGTGCCATTGACGGCTATAGACGTCAAAAATGCATTTGAACTGGGCTGGACCGAGGTACCTTATTTATCATATCGTACAACCTAAGAAATTCTGGTTAAGAATTGACAACTTACACCTCGCCCTCAGGGGTGTACTTGGATCCGGAGATATCGAAGGCATCGAGTTCAACGTGGCTGCCCTCGACGTTCTTGACAATAAACATCTGCAGAACAGGAACTCGTCAGGCGTCACGGAGCCTGGTAAACAACTTGCTATGGTCTCAAGGACTTTCCCATTGGACTCACCTTGGTCACACACATCTGGTTGGTGGTGAGGGTGCCAGTCTTGTCGGAGCAGATGACGGAGGTGCAGCCAAGGGTCTCCACAGAGGGCAGGCTTCTGACGATGGCGTTCTTCTTGGCCATACGACGGGTTCCGAGGGCCAGGCAGGTGGTGATGACAGCGGGCAGACCTGAGACACGTAGGAGGATCTTGTTTGGTTTTACAGTTACAGTCGCAGTATTTTGAGGTGTAACTTGTTGGATACTGTATTTTATCTTACGTATATGACAAAACTGACACTGCCGTGTCTTTTTATCCAATATTTTCAATACTCGAAATACCGTAGGACAGGGTTCACCAATTCCGGTCCTCAAGGTCCGGAGTCCTTTAGGTTTTAGATGTTTCTGCCTACCAACACACCTGATACTAAAGATCAGGATCGTTATCGGGCATGCTGATGAGCTGACTATATGAATCAGGTGTGCTAGTGGGCGAAAACATCTAAAACCTGCAGGACTCCGAACCTCGAGGACCGGAATTGGTAAACCCTACCGTAGGAGAAACTTGAGAGCGCGGCAAATCGGACGACAGGCTCGCGTGCGTGCTCGTCTCACCCTCGGGGATGGCGGCCACAGCCAAGGCGACGGCGATCTTGAAGTAGTAGACGGCACCGCGGATCCAAGATCCTCCGTGGACGGGGTCGTTGAAGTGGCCGATGTTGATGGCCCACACGGCGACGCAGATCAGAGAGATGACCTTGGACAGCTGCTCACCAAACTCATCCAGCTTGGCCTGCAGAGGGGTCTTCTCCTGCTCGGTGGCGGCCATCTGGTCGCGGATCTTGCCGATCTCGGTGGAGACTCCGGTGGCGATGGCCACGCCGATGGCCTTGCCGGCAGCGATGTTGGTGCCCTGCGGTGGAGACGAGGACATGAAGCTGAGGACTACGCAGAAGGGACGGCAGAAATGATGGCGGTGGAAGGAAGCTTACAGAGAAAAGCATGTTCTTCTTGTCCTGGTTGACGGCTCTGGGGTCGGGAACAGACTCGGTGTGCTTGATCACACTGACGGACTCACCTGACAGAGGAAATGGACATTTGCTATGAAACCTACCATTGGATTTTTGGGAAAAGACACATACATTTTTATGTCGAACTGATCAATGTTTTAGTACTATTTGCACAACTTGCTGATCTCTAATAAAGAGATAAATGGCAAAATGTGGTTGATCCATGAATCGACCAATACATTTCCAAGGATGTTCGTGAACCAGGAAATTGATCGGTGTGTCATCAACAGCTTCCAATAGAGACACAGAGAGACTGGAAGAGTCACGGAATGGCATAAACCTTTCCTGAAATTTTCATGGACCAAACATATCTTGTGATTTTGCTGTGCAATTCAAATTTCTGAGATCACCCGTTAACGTTAATAGCGCATTTTTCCAGTTCATGCTAAAATTTCATTTGAACTACCCACAGACTGTTTTGTGTATCGCTTACCAGTGAGGATGGACTGGTCAACACGCAGGGTGGTGGACTTGATGGAAACAAGCCTGATGTCAGCGGGGACTTTGTCACCAACTGGGAATCACATACAATACAATGGTTAGCATCTACTTCATTTTTTTAGTCTTCAGACTTGCCTTGAGGATGCAAAACACTAAATCAGCCACTTCATTAGGTACACTTGCACTACATACGATGTACAAAGGTGGCAAATCCAGGTCCAGAAAGTAAAAACCCTGCCACAGTTTGGCTTTAGCTAGCTAGCTAGCACTAGCGGCTAGCTAGTTCCCTAGCAGGTAAACGAGCAGCATGGGAGCTAGCTAACTAGCACCTGAGGCTAAAGCCAAACAGAATTACATATATATATTCCAACAATATTACTTCCATATTATTAACATTGTGAGAAAAACGTAATTGTATAAATTTATCAGTAAATTTATTAAATGATGGTAATTCCGGCATTCCATTTTAACAATATGTACAGCATACTATTGTATTGAACTGTGCAGGTGTACCCAATGTGAATAGGCACACTGGCTGCGTAAATATGATGACCTTCTGCAAGAACATTAATTATTTTCACACCCCATAATATTCAAGTGACTGTAAGGGAGACCCTGGCAGCATTTCTATACTTGATCCATGGATTTCGTAAGGGTGCGGAGGGTAAACCGATGCCTGGCCTGAACGAAGCGCAATGGGGTGGGTGAGTGGGGGGGGGGGGGGGAGGTGTTGGGTTGTCAGCCAGAGGGGCAACAGGTGTACGTGGACAAGGGAGGGGAGAAGAGGTGCGGCAGGTGCTAGCCAGGATATTTATACTTTGTGATTTTGTTTTCCTCCACTCAGCATGTTTTCACAGCCCGGCGGCAGCTCCAGCGGCCCTCGCTTGGCGTTGCCTTAAAAAGACATGACGCTCGACCTTCCGTTTTCACCGCGCAGTCAAATTAAAACATTACATTAAATGTAAAAAAAAATGCTCAGAGAGGTGCTTGTTTAACGGCAGTGCTGGTTTATTATTGTGGAGCTGTTTGTAATATTTTGATTTTGGTCAATCTAATAAGATCTGAATGGAAGTTTTAAATGAAACTGACAAAGAGGTAGTTAACATGTTTACTATTGTGGTTGCATCCAAAAGGGAGCTTGTTTTATTTAATTTTTTTTTTTTAGATGAACCAAAATCCCACAGAGATGTTTCTAATATATTCATTTCTAATCACTCTAATTAGGTTCAATCATGGCTCCAGGCTGTCGCTAAATGGTAGCATTTCGCCCCTAAAATTTGAGGCACACATTTTTCATCTACTTGCACATGTGACTAATAAAATGAATTTTTTTCAGCCCAGTGAAAATGAGTGAAAATGTGAAGATTTGTGATTTTGTGTGCAGGTCTAAATTTTGGATTGCACCCCTAAAATCTCAGGTTAACTATAAAAATAAAAAAATAAAAAAGACAGCGAGGTATCTATTAAACTGATAGCTGTTTCTAATATTTTGATAATTCTAATAAGGTCCAACACGTACAAAATAATTCTTAGTTTTGATTGACACTACTTATTTAACAATACAGTATATATTTGATCTTTTTCTACTATTTTGACCTCATAACCAAAATTACATTGGAAGTTGTTTTTCTTATTTCGATAAATCTATGAAGGTTCAATTTTTAATAATTTTTTTTTTTTTTTTTTAAGTAAACATGCTCAATTTTGATTGCCAACAACTCAGTGTGATTTTGGTTATGAGGCCACAATAGTATAATAATAATAATAATAATAATAATAATAATAATAATAAATATAAACATGCTCAATTTTGATCGCCACTATCAAAAAGGGATTTATTTAACAATCTTTTTTTTTTATTATTATTAAAAATTGAACCTTAATAGATTTATCAAAATGTTAGAAACAACTCTCAAGTGTGATTTTGGTTATGTGGTCAAAATAGTATAATAATAATAATAATAATAAATATAAACATGCTCAATTTTGATCGCCACCATCAAAAAGGGATTTATTTAACAATCTTTTTTTTTTATTATTATTAAAAATTGAACCTTAATAGATTTATCAAAATGTTAGAAACAACTCTCAAGTGTGATTTTGGTTATGTGGTCAAAATAGTATAATAATAATAATAATAATAATAAATATAAACATGCTCAATTTTGATCGCCACTATCAAAAAAGGATTTATTTAACAATCTTTTTTTTTAATTAATAATTTAACCTTAATAGATTTAGCAAAATATTAGAAAAAACTCTCACGAGTGATTTTGGTTATGAGGTCAAAATAGTATAATAATAATAATAAAAAATATAAACATGCTCAATTTTGATCACCACTATCAAAAAGGGATTTATTTAACAATCTTTTTTTTATTATTATTATTAAAAATTGAACCTTAATAGATTTATCAAAATGTTAGAAACAACTCTCAAGTGTGATTTTGGTTATGAGGTCAAAATAGTATAATAATAATAATAATAATAATAATAATAATAAATATAAGCATGCTCAATTTTGATCGCCACTATCAAAAAGGGATTTAATTAACAATCTTTTTTTTATTATTATTAAAAATTTAACCTTAATAGATTTATCGAAATATTAGAAACAACTCTCACGAGTGATTTTGGTTATGTGGTCAAAATAGTATAATAATAATAATAATAATAATAAATATAAACATGCTCAATTTTGATCGCCACTATCAAAAAGGGATTTATTTAACATTCTTTTTTTTTTTGTGGTAGTGTCCTCCTCTTCGCAGTATTTGAAAGACCTCTAAACATAATACTTTTTTTACACTTTCTGTCAATCAAAAGTGACCATTATTATTATTATTTTTATTTATTAAGTGTGGCACTTTTGTGTAGTGAAAAGTCATCATATATTGAGCCATGGCACATATTTTAGATTTAAAAAATTTGACAGACACCACCAAACAAAAAATGTTAAGACAAGTGGATATGTCACTAAATTAAGTGCCAAAATTATTTGTAGTAAACTATTAATTTATTAATTAATTATGTGAAGATATCCCCCCCCCAAAAAATCGCGATGACGTCTTACCGGACACCTCCACGATGTCTCCAGGGACAATTTCTCTGGCCTTGATCCTCTGCACGCTCTTCCTGTCAGAACGGTAGACTTTGCCCATCTCGGGCTCGTACTCCTTGAGAGCCTCGATGGCATCCTCAGCATTACGCTCCTGCGGGGCGCACGCACAAAATTTGTTTCATAAAAAAAAAAAAAAAAAAGAGGGTCAGCCACCGGGATCGTCAACGCGGCCGAGTCGGATATAAACAAAGCGGCGTGTCCTCCGCGTCACGCATTGTTCTGCGGCTGACAAAGAAGAATGATAAATGCTCTCATTCAGAAAAAAGCCCTGGCATGGGCGTGACGACGTTCCTCGGCTGACAAATGCCCGACAGCGGTGCCAAGCGCTTAGCCGCGTGCCTGCGGAGGTGTTTGAATAGCGCCGCAGTCGGAATCAGCCAATACCTGATTGCGCAACATCTGCCGTACGCGCGGAGGGGCTTAAACGCGTTTGGTAGACAAAGTTTTTAATAGAGTGCTTTAATGCTGACTTTTCAATTTCGGTGATTTCGCAACTCACCAGGATAACAATTTCAACATTAAAAATAGCGTTTAGTTCCTTTATGGCATTATTAACATAACATTGGCAACGTTTGTTAATTTCATTTTTTAAATAAAGTTATATGCCTGCAAAAGACAATGAGATCCGCTACAAAAAAAAAAAAGGTTTTATTATTGGCCTAATGCTTATTTTGTACCAATAGAATCACTGCTTATGTACAATTCAGTAGTACTTAACTTTAGCTAAATTCATCTGTGAAATTTGTTTGTTAGTCAACAA
The DNA here is from genome assembly GCF_051991255.1 of Vanacampus margaritifer. NCBI lineage: Eukaryota > Metazoa > Chordata > Actinopteri > Syngnathiformes > Syngnathidae > Vanacampus > Vanacampus margaritifer. The sequence continues at coordinate 3,613,445 of NC_135449.1, forward strand.
ATTTTTTTTTTTTGCAAAAATACATTCTAGTCTAAACACGACATCCTGATTAATAATGCGTTTGTTGAATACGATTTAAGCAGCAAAATCGACCCGTTTTTATCCATCTCGGTGGGGCGGCCATTTTGCCACTCGACTTGAAATGACATCATAGTTTCTCGGGGCTCAGATAACGACCAATCACGGCTCAGCTTGACTTCTTACTTTTACTACCTCCATTTGAAAACTGATATTTGTACTTTCCACTTTTTAATTTGCCAAAATAAGGTACTTTTTTTCCCCCGACATCTGATAATGTTGACATGACGTAAAAATAATTTTAAAAAGATGTAAATAGAGAGAGGTAATGTCAATTCCCCAATAAAAATACATAAATAAATTAACTTATCACCACAGCCAATGCAATATTAAGACAGCTCTTATTTTGTTTTTCCCGTTTGTGGCATATAAAGTGACACTGTTTACGTACGTTGCGCTAAATGGTGCAACACCACAAAGGCTATTTTAAGCCTCGCCGCTGTAAAAGTGATGGCGTTCCAGTTGGCTGCCCGAGGAAACCGGAGCTCGTCCGTGTGTGCCTTCTGACATCACCGTAACGGGATCGGCGTGTTATTGCGTGCGATGTGCCAGACCGGGCCCCCCCGAAACCCGTCCCCGAACCCGAACCCGTCCCTACATCGCACTGACCTGCCACACTCCGACCACAGCATTAGCGATGAGGATGAGGAGGATGACGAAGGGCTCCACGAAGGCGGTGACGGTCTCCTCACCTTCCTCGAACCAGGCCAGAACCTTGAAGGACAAAGAGAGGGTCACTCATCAAAGTGGGTCTAAAATACTGTGAGCTATTTTATTTAGCTTAGAGGTGTCCAAAGTCCGGCCCGTGAGCCATTTATGGCCCGCTGATTCTAATTGGACTGGTGCATATTATAATGACATTAAACATTTCTAAATGCTATGAGAAAAATGTAAAACGTTGAAAGATTTTTTTTTAACGGGAAAAAAAAGTCGCACCAACAACTACACTTTTATTTGAAATTATTTTTGTTAAAATGTAAAAAAAAAAAAAAAAAGTTTAATTAAAATTTGTCAAATTATCAAAATAATATAATTCTAATAATAATAATAAGAAGAAAAATATTTTTATATGAAATATTTTAGTTAAGTTACATATCAGAATTTTTATTATTATTTGACACTAATCTTTTACCAAATTATTAAATTATTTGAATTTGAATATTTTATAACTATTATTAACTTAGATTGATTTGATTTTATTTTTTAACTGCTTATAACATATTGAATTGATGTTCCATAAACAAAAGGTGAATTTCATGGTTGGGGAAAAAAAAAAAATCTGTCTGTCTTTGAATTTCAGTTTGATTATTAAAAAAAATCAATGCATTAGAAATTGACGACGGTAAAACATTTCAGTGTTAGAAATGTGATGGTAAGAATTCCAATTCAAACTTCGATGGCACCGATATACTTCCATAGGCCACCCTCGTCCTTCCATTTTTTTTTTTTTTTTGCATGGGGCCCTCAGTGGAAATTGTTTTGCCAAGTGATTTACAGAGAGGACATGACTGCACTTGAGTGACGATTGAAAAATACTAGTAGTGTAATAAACGTTTAATAAACGAGTAATAAAAATGACACAATATCATCGCATGGCAGGTGCGAGTCATAATTGGGTGACATCATTGATATTAATTGGATCTGGACGTCCTTTGCGACTTAAGGCCCATCGTTCCTTCCTTGAGTCCTGACCTTTCCCGAAGGATTCAGTTTCTCTCCTCAGCTTCGGCCTGCCCTTAAAATAACCCCCCCCCCCACTCCGGCCCCCCCTTCCCTCCCTCCCTCAGCCCCCCCCTCTTCACTTTCATGACCTCCAACCCTCCCTTCTCGCCCCTCAATATTTGCCTTCTAAGGCCATCGTGACAGCTGGCGGTGAAAGCCGGCTGCCGGAATTAATACACCTCCTCCTACGACACGCAATTTGTCTCAAGTTGTCATCTTCAGAAATACACTGAGGGGTCTTGGAAGACGAACCGGAGAGGGAGGGGTGAGAGGGGGGGGGGAGTTTCAAGGAGTCTTGACAGGACTTTTTTGTCCCTCACACCAATGGAGTTTTAGAGTCTGGATTTAAAAATGATGGCAGAGCGCCCGGCCGGCGTTGACTTACAAAAGAGATGCAGGCGGCCAAGAGCAGGATTCGGACCAGCAGGTCTTCAAACTGCTCCACGATCAGCTCCCAGATGCTCTTGCCTAAGATGTGCAAACAAAAAAGGACAAATCCAACATGTCAAAGTCTTGAATCGTAAAGGATCGTGCAGTCAAGCGCTAAAATGAAGTCAAGATGAACCCGCAAGGTTCGAATCGAGGCAACTGGACTCGCGCCTGTAAACCAGAATCCAAAAGGCCTCTTTGGGTTGAAATCTTAAGTGTTGAGTCTTTGGTTTTAAACTAAGGAAGCCTTAAGGATCCAAAAGACTTTAAAGTGCGAAGTCGCTGGTTTTAGAACTGAAGAAGCTTTTTAGGATCAATAATCCGAAAGACTTCTTCAGTTTTTAGATTTTGGGTTTGCCATCTTTGGTTTTAGAACTGAAGAAGCTTTCGGGATCAACGATCCAAAGGAATTCTTCAGTTTTTAGATTTCAAGGGTGAAATCTCTGGGTTGTAGACCTGAAGAAGCCTTTTGGGATCAATTGGGGAAGACTCCACACTTCAAATTCAGACTTGAGACCAAACAAGAGTCCATTTACCTCAATTTAACCCTTTGGGCTCACCGTGACCCGGATCAGTAAGAATCTAAGTGAAGATGAATGTCAGTTGAGTGCAACTGGGAGGTGTTTTGAGGGTGGGATTTTAAACACTTACCCTCCTCGGCGGGCAGCTCTGAAGGAGGAGAAGAAGAAAAAAAACAGTTCAGTGATTCAGCTTAATGCGTACAAAAGGTTCATTGACCCCAAAGAGGAACGAACAGTAATTAGTCATCGATGGCCAATCGCGTTACATATCATTTAACCCTAAGCCATCCAAGGGCCGCCCCTTCGAACCCTTGCCTAAAATTATCCGAGCTCCCCCGGCCCATATATCAAGCCAGGAAGCTTCTTGAGCCCGTCACCTGTCTCTCTCGCTCTTCAGCCATCTTCTTTGGCTGTCTTTAAATAGCCCCTCAAAGCCCCTCAAAGATCTCTGCTTCTCAATGTCTCGCTGAGTGTCAAGCAGCTGTCGCAAGGCCTCGCTCGAAAAGCCATCGCAAGCCCAGACCCCCTTCGAACCCACCCCCCCTACCCCTACCACCACCACCACCCCCCCCAACTCTCAATGCAGTCTTACCGTTGAAGCCATACTTGTCCAGATTCTTCTTGAACTGGTCGGGGGTCAGACCCGAGTGCTCGTTCACGCCGAAGTAAACCAGGCATTCTGCCGGGGTCTTGATGTGTGCGTTCTCCATCCTGACGGGATCGATAAAGGACGGGGGGCCGTACGACGGTTCCTGTCCGCGCTCTCTTGTTGGGTCTACTCGTCTACAAGTGTGTGCACCCTTGATCCACCACCTTCGCCCTTAAGTGGCACCCTCCGATTCAGGAGTGCTGGTCTGACAGAAAGAGCGAATAAGTGCATACTTGCTCAGGGTTTTATACCACCTAAAGGGTTCGGGGATTGGTGGACACCCCCTTGCCGGCACACGCCTTCGCATACCAACACGGGGGGCGCGCATGGCGACTGGGAGGGCCCGCGTTGGCGAGGGGGTGTGGCGTGAGGTGGGGCGATAAGGAGGTGAGACGGGAACAGGGGGTACAAGGAGGCTTGGGTTTTGGGAAAGGAGGTGAAGCGGTAGTGGTGGGTCGGAGGCGGGCGGGTGGGAGTGGGGGTGGGGGGTTGGGGGGTGTCACCGCAGATGAAAATGGGATCTGTTTTTGGAACATGCATGGTCAGTGGAATAAGACGAAGAGAGAAGGTGAGAGAGCGACGTAGGGGGATCATGGAGCAGGAAGGGTTTTTTTAAGGGTGGGGGGGGCGGCGTTCATTGAGTGACAGCTCAACTGGTTTCTGCTGAGGAAGTTGGGGAAGGTTGGAGACGCGTTAAGAACAAAAGGTGGAGATGCATGAAGCCCAACTTTTTTCAGTCAACATGTCACAAAAGTAGATTTATATTTCGGGGGAAATTTCAGGATGAACCTTAAATGCACTAAAACCCTCTCAGGTGAGGTCTTTAAAATGTTCAATGGATCCTGGTTTTGACTACTACTGGGATGAAAGGTAGTTCAAACACACCGACCTTAATGAATGGATATTACCCTTAATCCTTCAGAGCAACAATATTTAAATCAAAGTCCGGTCCTCGAGGGCCTGCATGTTTTCGAGGTTCCCCACGTTCAACACAGCTGATTCATATTTAAGCTCATCAGCAAGCTCTGCGGGAGCCTGATAATTATCCAGATGACCCGATGATTGAATCAGAAGCGTAGTAGAGAAACCTCGAAAACATGCAGGACTCGCCCCCCCCCCGAGGACCGGATCTTGACTGGTGATAGTCTAGAGACTACATGAAGCTCTGTAAAGGCTTTGTCGTACTGTATATGACATAAGAGGAGCGTGCGGGCAGAGGGGGAATACATAGGAGCAAGAATGTGGAGAGCAAAGCCGGCGTGAGACGCACTGATGGATAGATGTACAGGATCAAATTATATTCCACTTTTTTTTTCTAGTTACGAGCAGTGAGGACACACAAACGCTCTCACGCCGCGACTCGCGATAGATAGCCTCTTGCGGCAGAGTCACTGCACTGGATTGGCCACAACATTAGGTACAGATGCAGTTAAGTGAGAGTTGGATAGAAAATAGGCCTTTACTGTGGATGAAAAAAAAATGCTAACGATAGATGTGGTATTTTTTCCATTTCTATAGCTAGCTAGTTAGCTAAATAACTAGATAGAGGTAGATAGTGGATAGCTAGCGAGATAGCTAGCGAGATAGCTAGCGATACTGTAGCTAGCTACAGCTAGCTAGCTACAGCTAGCTAGTAGATATCTTAACAGCCAGCTAGCTAGCATGACAGCCAGCCAGACAAACAGATGGATAGGGACTGCAGGTGCAATCCAACGAAGTGTCCTGTGTGTGGGAGTCACACTGGCGGAGGGAAAAGCAGATGAAAAGTTGATTTACTGTTTGTTTAAACAGCACTAAAGTGTCGTAAACAGGCGGGCGGGGACTCGGAGGGGGGGGTGGGGGGGTCAGTTCGGGAAGGGAGGGTCTTCTAGCTGGGGCTACAAGTCAATAAGACATCATGTGTCAGACGTCACACTGCTCCAGCTCCATTTTGGGTGGGGGGGGGGGGGAATCCACCATTTAGATCGTTTAATAAGTCACTACATGGTGAATGCCAGAATTTGAGGTCAATTTAGGTCACCACCATTAAAAATAATAATATAATACAAAAATAAATAAATAAAAATAGACTAATTACTTCATTATTTATTTTTCATGTTGTTTTTCAAGTCATAAACCCATCATTTGATGCGTCTTTAACCAACAACTGTACAAACTTAGTCATATACTGTATATTTTGCTGCCGTTTGGCGTACCCTTGGTACAGATACTTGGGCCCATGAAAAGCATTTTTTTCAAAATGATTGGTGAATAAATTTGGTAAAATCAAATAAAATCTTTTATTTGAATACTAATTTCATATTTGCATTTGCCAAAATGACATTACCACCATAGCAAATCTATGCTAATTTCAGACTTTTGGCCCTAGCAAGCTAGCGGCTATGTTAACTTGTCTAATACAAATTTAGCAACAAAATAGAAAGAGAAGAAAAACTTTGATGAAGTGTTTTTGTGACATTATGTTATGGGTAACAGGTTTGAGTGACAAACTCCATGACTTCTGAAAACGTTCCAAAAAAAGACGAATAGAAGAGAGGACTTACCTTAGCTTCAGAGGAATTAGCTTGATATCATTTCTGCTTCTTCTCATCAGAACTGATGAACGGAAGCTGAATACAATTTAAAGTTTCATTTCTATTATTTTTGTCATGTTTATTGTGTTTGCAATTTTAACTCTGGACTACTTTTATAATTACATGTATACATTATTATATGTGAATTAAAAAAATATATTTGAAATAGAATTGTACATACAAGTCATTGTTCAAATGCAATATGTATTTTGATAGGACTGAATGGTGTATTCAAATATAATGTAGGACAGTGATTAGTGAAGTTAAAATGCATTTTATATCTCATTGAGTGGCAAATGAATGCGTAAAGGGGTGATGTCGCCTTTTAGGACTGATAAAGCCTCTCCGTGCAGCCTTGAATTCTACACCAGGCTTATTTTGACATGTTATTCAAGCTATGTGTGCTATTGACGTTATACACGCTTTTAACGGTTTAAAAAGACGCCGCCCAGTCATTTGTTGGCGCATCAACAAACGCCCACTTACAGTACATTACACTAGTAAAGATTATGTAGCCATAAATGATACATGATACAAATGACTAGACTTGGTGGAAAAGTAGTGTATACGTTTTCTGTTACATTTGTTGATATTTTTCGTGGTAGTTTCTTTAAAGGTCAAATTATTGCATGAATACATGAAACATTTAATTATTACCTGTTATGTTTGATCATATCCCTATGCAATTACTGTATTTTAGATTATATCAATACAGTGTACAACAATATATCTATTATTAATTGCGCCTATTTTACAACTACCTTTAAAAACATAATTGTGATCATTATTTTTGTAGCCAGATGGATCAGATAGATAATCTAATAATCATGTAGCTAGCTAGCAGTATCTCTCTCAATATCTCTCTAGCTAGCTAGCTAGCTATTTAATCATCATGTAGCTAGCTAGCTATTTAATCATCATGTTGCTAGCTAGCTATTTAATCATCATGTAGCTAGCTAGCTATTTAATCATCATGTAGCTAGCTAGCTAGCTATTTAATCATCATGTAGCTAGCTAGCTAGCTAGTTAATCATCATGTAGCTAGCTAGCTACTGTAGATACTTTTACTAATTAACCCTCTTGTAGATAGTCAGCTGGATAGATCCTTTAATCATAAATTAATGTGCCAGATTATGTTGTTTCAAATACATTTTTGCTAACAATTTGAAGTCTTTTGTCCATGTGCGTTTTGCTGGTTGCACTTCAGCTGTTGTACAAGCGTTGTGACCTCTGAGATTTTTTTTGGGGGGGGGAGGGCTGCGATCGGGGTCGGCCTGTCAGTGTCTCCCTCAGGGCGGCGCAGTGACATTTAACTCAATATCCCAGAAGGATAGTGTTTCCCTACCCCCCCTTAGCCGACTCCCCACACCCCCCCCTTCCATCTTCAAGCCGCTACACGGTGCAAGCTGGGACACCCGCGGGGGGCGCAACATGCCAGGACATCTTGCCAGGTCTGAGGGATTACCGTGTGCCACCTTAACCCCTCCCAGCCCTTCCATCATTTATGAACGCTATCCATGTTGCCAGTTTTGAACAAGTGTTAAGTAGTGCGGGCGGTTTGGGGGTGGGGGTGACGCGGTTACGCAACTCAAGAGCATCTCTGCTGACTTGCACAAGCAAAATGAGACGGACAAGGGGACACTTTCAGACACAGAGGTAGCAAAAGCACTCAGTACCTTGTTTGCGTTTCAAATAGCCTATCAGTGTGAAGCATGATTGTCTGACATGACTGGACTTGAGTAACACACTTCAGGTGCAACCGTCTCCCCATTACTTCAAAATGGGAGTGATTTCTTGAAGAGGGACAAGGGCAGGGGGCTCCCACTCATTACCACATTCAGCGTGATGGTGTTTTAGCCTAGTGGGAACCGTACAGGGGAGTGTCGCTTTTCATGTTCCCAGTACACCAAGCAAGGTCCGTGAAGGCACGCTCGGAGAACTTTGGTGCGGAAGAACTTGAGATCGCTGACCTACATAACCTAACCTCAAATCCATGACACATTTGAGTTGGACTAGAACAGGAGATTGTGAGCCATGCGGGCCCTACAGAGATCATATTGCTCAACTTCGGGTAGAGGGAGACTACGACTATACAAAGTGGGCCAAAAGTGGGTATACACTTTTTGAATCCCTTTTTTTTTTTTTTTTTACTGCTAGGCTAGGAAGGAAGAGTTCTAAGTAAAGAAGGAAATGTGGAATCTCGTAAGCGGAACTGAAAAAAAAGGAAGGATAAAGGGTCAATTAAGATTGAAGGAAGGAAGGAAGAAAGGGAGGGAGGAAGGAAGGGAGGGAAGGGAAGAACAGAAGAAAGGAAGGAAGGGATGATGGGAAGAAAGAAAGAAACAAAAAATGAGGAAGGAGAGAAGGAAGGAGGGAAGGAAAGAAAGAAACAAAGAAAGAAAAAGTGGGCCAAAAGTGGGTATACACTTTTTGAATCCTTTTTTTACTGCTAGGCTAGGAAGGAACAGTTCTAAGTAAAGAAGGAAATGTGGAATCTCGTAAGCGGAACTGAAAAAAAAAGGAAGGATAAAGGGTCAATTAAGACGGAAGGAAGGAAGGAAGAAAGGGAGGGAGGGAGGAAGGAAAGAAGGAAGGAAGAACAAAAGAATGAAAGAAAGGAAGGGAGGGAGGATGGGAAGGATGGAAGAAAGAAAGAAACAAAAAACAAACAAAAAATGAGGAAGGAGATAAGGAAGGCAAGAAGGAAGGGAGGAAGGAGGCATGGGAAGGAGGAAAGAGAAACAAAGGAAGAAAAAGGAGAGAGCAAAATGAAAGAGGGCAAAAAGAGCGTGAAAGAGAGAGAGAGCAAAAGAGAGAGCGAAAGAAAGAAGGGGAAGGAGAGAAGCAACAGGGGGGAGAAGGGAGGAAAACAGAGAAGGAAGGGGGAAGAAAGAAAGAAAGAAAGAAGGAAAGAAAGAGACAGGACACAGAGGGGAGAAGGGAGGAAAACAGAGAAGGAAGGGGGAAGAAAGAAAGAAAGATAGAAAGAAAGATAGAAAGAAAGAAGGAAAGAAACAGAAGGAAGAAGAGAGGAAAATGGAGAAAAGAAGGAAGAGAGAAAGAAAAGCAGCTTTAACAAAGGAACGAATCAGATTAAAAAGAAGGTCAGAGAAGGAAGGTGAGAAGAAAGACAGGAAGGATGCCTGAAAAAAAAAAAAAGAAGAGTAAATCACTAAACGCGTTAAAACGGAAAAAGGTGTCTTGAAGGGGCGTGGCCGAGGGAATGCCATCATAAGGTGCAGTTCGTTAGCATCTGCTCCATGCTCCTCGCAAGTGTCTTCATTTTGTCTCTTCACTGAGCACGGACGGCGGCTTCATCGACTGCGATGCGGCCCGCAAGTGAAACCCGGCCAGAGCCAAAGTTGAATCGAAAGACACGAGCGGCCGAGCGCTATTGACAGTGAGGACATAATTAGTAGCGGGCAATAAGGCAACGGATGAAGGAGCTACAGCGTCCGCGTTAGCCGGGTACTTTTTACAGCATTAGCTAATAGTAATAATAGAAGTGGCAGCTGAGTCTGTGAATCCAGGATTCCTCGGCAGATAAAAATAGAGCAGGTGACACTGTGCTGCTGGGCACGGCACCACGGCAGCTTTACACACGTTTTACTTATTAATACTCCCCGCGGAGCACCATGAGGAGAAAACACACCTCAAAAAACACAAAGTTAAGGAGAGTGAGATTTGAGTGGAAATTTCAAGGACAACGCTAAAATGCACTTCAAAAAAAAATAAAAAAAAATTTTCCCACAGGTGCACAAAGTTTGATCGTCTCCATGTCCAGCTGTTTGATATTTTCGAAATTTTACCACAGCTTTCTGTGTTCTGTCAAGAAGCTGCAAGGAGAAATTCACAAAAAGGTGGAGATTGCCTTCAATCATTATTCACGCATTGTTAGTGTAACGTCACTCTTGTCTTATCGATATCAAAATGTGTGACGCCATTACACTAATTATTTTGTACGGTACATTTGAAAGAAGAAGAACGAAAGCAGGAAGTATTTCAAGTTCAGCCTCGTTTTTGCTGAAGATTATTGAAATGTCAAATCCTCCACAATCCTGCTTTTTACGCCTACAGGAAACAACGGCTTAAGGTTCTTTTTATAATGTACATCTTATAACATGATTAGTGATGTATAATGTGAGGCAATAAGTTTGTTAGTTTGGGGGGGGGGGATTTTTTTTTTTTTTTATTTGTTTACAGTAAACAGTACTTTTGTCTCTCAATATATTGTCAGCCAAGCAAAACAAACTACTCCGACGAATCGAATTGTCAAAAAACAAGCCATTTTCCTTTCCCATTCCAATTAGGAGCCCAGAATGTGATGTTTGCAGTATTGAAGCGGCCACATTGGGCCCCAGGGGTCCCCCCAGGTTGTTCGCACCATTCCTCACACTTAAGGCTGCAATATAGAAGACGCTGGGGACATGACGGGAAAGCAACACTGGTGATCAAAAGCAACTTGACACGCCTCTTTTTTTTTTTTTTATTCCTCCCATTTTTGGGCATCTATCTACTTCCGCATAATTCATCCGATTGTCGTCATTTATATTTTAACATATTCAAAATATTTACGCCATTCTTGCTTCCATTTTTCTTATTCAAAATATTCACGCCTTACCCACAATTCTTGATTTTGTACCTTCATTTTCCCCATTCGTTCTTAATGGCAGATTCAGCATTACACAATTATATAATTTCAGGGAACACCATGGGCAGCCAATCACAGGGCACAAACAAACAGAAGTAGTAGACTACTCACAGGAAAGCCGGATTCGAACCCTATCTTGAAAACTAGGAGGCTGATGTTCTAACCAGCAACAAGGTAGCTTAAAGCGTTCTAACGCCGCCACATAGAGGCTATTTATTAGCCTCTCTATGGTGTTTGCCATTGTGTGTTAGCATGAAGCTAACGGTCTTATATAAAATGTTTTAATAACTTGGCACATTAAAAAAATGGCTGAATTGAACACAAAATAGTTTCCCTCTTTTTGTGTGTGTGCTAACTTACATACTGTATTGCTAGTACCAAGAATAAGGAGGGAAAAAATATATCTCATGCTGTTGTTTAAGAGCTAGCTATTAACTAACTAGCAAAAAATGCTAAATTAGCTAAAGACAACAGAAAAAGTACACATTACGTGTGTTTTCAAATGTAAGCATATGAAGTAAAATATGGCAACAAAAAAAAAAAAAAGGTACTCTTATCTTATCTTTCCACGACTGATAAAAAAAATTCTTCTTTTAATAACTTAAGAAAATGACTTCTCTGAACACAAAATAATTTCCTTCTTTTTTTGCTAACTGCCATAATGCATCGCTAGTACCAAGACTAAGGAGGGGAAAAAAAATAGTAAATTACATTACATGCTCTAAGAGTTAGCTACTTAGCTTGACTTTTATGCTATCCAAACTTGTTACCACAGCTTTGCTAATGAGAGCTAACTAGCGAAAAATGCTAAATTAGCTAATGACAACAGAAAAAATACACATTACGTGTGTTTTCAAATGTAAGCATATGAAGTAAAATATGGCAACAACAAAAAAAAGGTACTCTTATCTTATCCTTCCACCACTGATAAAAAATTCTTCTTTTAATAACTTAAGAAAATGACTTCTCTGAACACAAAATAATTTCCTTCTTTTTTTGCTAACTGCCATAATGCATCGCTAGTACCAAGACTAAGGAGGGAAAAAAATAGTAAATTACATTACATATTACATGCTCTAAGAGTTAGCTACTTAGCTTGACTTTTATGCTATCCAAACTTGTTACCACAGCTTTGCTAATGAGTGCTAATTAGCGAAAAATGCTAAATGACCTAACGACAACAGAAAAAGCGCACTTCGCTGTGTGTTTTCAAGTATAGCGAGTATAGTAGTATATATTTTTTTTATAGCTACCCCACTAACCCACCGCTGTCTTTTAACCATTACATTTCATTATGTGCATGCGTCACATTATATTTAGAATAGAAATATACAGTTGCAGACAGCATGCGGGATTGCATGAGCGCAAACAAAATCCCTCTCGAGTTTCGCGATAGCGCTCGTAAAACGAGGAAGGCCGCTCGACGGCGCGCATACCAGGATACGTGTGCAGTATTACGATCTGCGCTGGAGGGGTGGTTAACAGTCACTGGACTCTTCATTAGGTACACTTGGGACTGTCTAATGAAATCCAATGAGCTGTCAGCGGGATAGAAAATAGATTGTTCTTTAACTTTAATGCGTAATGATTCATGTCCAATTTTTATTTTTCCTAGAGGGCCAAGCCTAGTTCATTGCTGATTGCCGTAGGTCAACATACGGTGGCTATAAAAAGTCGACACACCCCTATTCTAAAAGGCAAATTTTGGTGGTGGTGGGGAGGAGACAGATTTTTTTTTTCTTCCTATTGAGTTGTACAGGTATAGGTCAGAATAATGCAGGAAAATTAAATTATTAATATTCCCCCCCATTCATAAAAGCTTGGGAGCAGGAGGGGTGTGTAGACTTTCTATAGCCACTGAGCTCTAAGCAAATGTATTGAGAAATAAAAACAAATAAGGGATAAAGCTAAAAGTTTAGTATTTTAGTTTACGATTTTACAACACTCAAATAAAAAAATAAAATTTAAAACCTTTTTTTTTTATGTTTCAAAAATATATATATATTTTTTTTTTTTTAAATCAATCGTTATTACTAGCTAAGCTAATCTGCCCCCCCCACCCCCTTAGCCTTGCTTAGCCGCTGTCACCTCGCACCTCATTGGCCCATTTTGAAGGCCAAGTGATGGACGGAGCGTCTTGGAAAAGGGTGTCGATGACAGCAAGATGAATGAATGCAAAGAGACGAACAAATCCCCAAGAAGGAAACCGGATCCCTTTTTTTTTGGGGGGGGGGGGGGGTAAATATAGTATGCGTGATGTTCAAGAGACGCACCTTCAAGAGAGGGCACATATAGACATAATGCAATTTATTCCCAGCCATCAATTCTATTTATTTTATAGCGATTCTCTTGGCTTTGAATGTAATATGCAGCTGTTTGTTTGTTTTTTTGTTTCCATCCAATCAGATTTCAGCATCTGTGTCGCCATGTGAATATAATCTTCCCCAAGAACATCAGAATGGTTAACAGTAACGTTCCTTTAACCAATCCGGTTTCAAATTCACCCTCACAGGTGCCAGAGCGCTGGCCCATGATGACATCATCATTTCGCTATCCTGTGATTGGTTGGCCTGAAAGAATCAAGTTTGTCCATTTTTTTTGGCGTCAAGAAAAACCGTGCACAAAGAGTGTAGCTCAGATTCTCGCTTTATTGGTCAACTTGATGAAAGACTACAAAACGAATTCACAAAAAATCTCTTTCAAGTAATCAAATCTGTACAAACCTAAACTGTATGTTTGTTTGTTTTTTTTACAGCTCTGGCTCATATGAATCTGAAGAGTTGTACATGAGTGTGCGTGTGGACGACGTGCGCGCTCACACGCGCACACACATGCGGAGATTTTACAGTACGGCGGGGACAGGGGAAAACAAAATATACTCCCCCCTCCCTCCACGAGGACACATACGCCACCTGCTGGCAGGGGTTCGGCCGCCAAATGTCACCTTTTTCAGTCAAATCGCTGTACACACGCGCGCTCTGTGGTTTCAACCTTTCCACAGGAAGAGTGCCCGGAGAGAGAGAGAGAGAGAGAGAGAGAGAGAGAGAGAGGGAGGGCAAAAGTAGAAATCTAGAAGACTCTCACACCACAACTTGCCCGCCATTTTATAGCTCGCTGGCGCACGGGGGTGGGGGGGGGGTGGAGGGTCGAGGGGGGTGGGGTCGTACATTCACTCGTTTGCGCACTCGCTCGGACAATTTTGGAACATTACATGTTTTAAGAAGTAGAGATAAAAAAAGGGGGGAGAAAAAGCCCTGGGTAAAAGGTTTGATTTCTGGCTGTTTGGTGAAAGAAAGGAGAAGAGAGGTAGAAAGGGCAGGAAGGATGGGGACGAAGGTCGAGGGCCCGCTACTGCTGTCATTTCTTAGCTTTCCTCGGGGGGGTGACGGGGCGTCCGGAGCCCATGCCGCCGCCCCCGCCGTAGAACAGCTTCTTGTCTGCGGGTTTGAGAATCTGGAAAAGGAAATCAAACAAACAAAAAAAAAAAACGCAAGGGGGTCCGTTATCAACGTGACGCCAAATAACAGCTCTCCCAAAAAGAAGTTTTCTAACATTTACTGAACCACATGCGAAAAATATCCAGATCCAATATCCGCCATTCTCACCTCAACATGTAAATTGATGGCGTTCCATCTTGCTTCCGAGCAATTTAACTCATCCAACATCAAACGAGGTAATACTTCTTTGAAAAGATCGTCCCTGACCGAGTTGCTGGTGTCTATCAAATGTCAGAAATGTCTGGAGAATCTTCTGCTTGCTTACCTGGAACGAGCACATGAGGGTCTCGTCGACGCTCATCATGGCGCCGGCGTTGTCGAACTCGCCGCAGTAGTTGGGGGCGGAGAACAGCGTGACCAGCTGCCTCTTGGCAAAGAACTCGTAGCCGTCCTCCACCACCTGAAACAAAGATGACGAGTTGGTACAGAGAAAACATTTTTTTTTTTACAAGCATGTCAAAGAGCACTCAAGGCGGTCTGCTGCCACCTGCTGGCAGAAAGGTGTACTACATCGGCCCTTATTTACATTTCGACCTGGGATGTGCTGCAGTCAAGTCTAAATCAAGGGTGTGCAAACTTTTGTGCTGAAGGGTCTCATTTTTAAACTGTGCAGTCATTTATGGAAAAAATAATTCAGTGTATATTCAATAAAATAAAATGCCAAATGCACTGTATTATGTTATTTACAATATTTTATAATAACCGATTATCAAATCAAAACAAAGTTATATGTAAATTTCTTATATTTTTATACACAGCAAATAAATCAATACATTTAATAACATGTTAAGTGTACAGTTAGTGTATTTTAATATTTATTGGTACATTAATAATTAAATAATTTATAATCTCTCAATTGTCTAATAAAGTTAAATATATATATTACAAAAAACAAATACATGTAAATATGGTGTATATTTTTATACACAGTATATAAATTAATACATTTAATAAAATGTTAAGTGTACTGTTATATGTAAAATTATTTTTTATTTTAAAATTTACATGAACATTTATTAAACATTTTCTAGGTTAACCAATTATATAATCAAATAAAAAATATCTAAAATAAAAATAAATGTAATTTATATTAATTTGTACTTTTTATACACATTAAATCAATACATTGTATAAAATAAATAATGTTCTGCATATGTAAATTTGTTTATTTTACACTTTGTTGTTATTTACAATAACTTAACAATTATTATTTGGCCCCCCCCAAAACTGTTTATACTGTACTGTAATTTCCTATGGATGCCGCAAAATGGCGGCAAATGACTACGTTTGTCTAAATGAAGCTCCTCAACTCACTTCCAACAGTTCCTTGGCAACATGACGCCACCAGATGCCGTTTTTAATTTGGCCAGAATTTTTGGACAAGTAAGCGTTATTTAAAATAAATCAATTAACCAATTATCTCATGAGAGAATTTTACCTTTCAAAAATTATTATATTAATGCAAGAAATATGCAATAAACCCGACCTGATGGGCCCGGCAGATGAGGTCCATGTCGTGCTTGTGGAGGAACTTTGTGACCACGTCGGCGCCGAACGTGAAGGAGACGCCGCGGTCGTTCTCGCCCCAGCCCAGCACGTCCTTGTCGGGGTCGGCCCACAGCAGGTCGCACAGGAGGCCCTGGTCGGGCACGTCGGTGGGACGCATGACCCTTCGCACCTGCTCCATGGACTGCAGATCTGGAGACAGGCCTGCCAGAGGAAAAAACTAATAAATAAACAAACAGGACTTTGATTGCCGAGGGCCGCGCAGGTGAAGTCTGGCGAGCACACTGCGTTTTTGTTTGCCGTCCAACGGGACAGCACGTGGTCAGACGGCGAGACGTGTTTACCCTCGCGATTATCGCCGCCGTCTGTTTGCATATTCAGCAACGTGCGTGTTGATGGTTGAGACACGATGGAGCTTCCTCGCTATTATTTCATATTTTAAGGAACTCTTAAAATAGCCACCCGGTTGGAACACAAAACATTCCTGCTGCAGTCTCAAGTCGGGACCTTCGTGGTTCAAGCAAGTCTTGTAATAATAATAATAATAATAATAAATTATATTTAGAGGCGCCTTTCAACAGTATGTTGAGTGAGGGGGGGACAACGAAAAAACTAAAACAAAAAAACTACAGATAAATAAATAAAAAGTAAGTCACGTTGAGTTCCCACCAAATTTCAATATTGGAGTGATCAAATGTATTCATCATTAACTCATTCACTGCCATCAACGGCTATAGACGTCAAAAATTAATTTGTACTATTTCTATTAGTTTCGCATTTGTTTCCACTTTTGTTAACAAGTGTATGAAAACCTAGGAAAAAATGTATTGTACATTTAGAACGCATATAAAATTTGTACCAGTGAAGTCATGTAATTAATTACAATTTAAAAAAATTAATTGCCTGATTCCCCTAATAAAAAAAAAATATAGATATATAAAAAAATTAGGGGCGTCAGACGATTTTTTTTTAAAATTGTAATTAATCACATGACTTCAACAGTTAATTCATGATTAATCAAAAAAATTTATATATGTTCTAAATGTACAATACTCTTTTTCTAGGTTTTCACACTTAACAAAAATGGGGGAAAAATGTGAAACAAATAGAAATAGTTCAAATGAATTTCTGACGTCCATAGCCGTCAATGGCAGTTCATGAGTTAAGTTTTTTTTTATTCACTAGTTAAAATGTGACTTTCCTCCCTCTAACTTCAATTACTATTCGCAACACTGCAACTTTTGCCGAAATTATTATTATTATTTTTTTTTAAATCCCATTATGCCTTTTTTGACTCGTTTTAAAAATTATTATTTAAAAAAAAAAAATAAGAGAAAAGGCATATTTTCCAGCATAAAAGTGAATAACATATGTCCTTTGGAAAACTTTGACAAGAAAAACTTTTTTTCTTAAAAAAAAAAAAAAAACACTGTACTGTCTCCCTGAACCCAAAGAATTTTGAAAAACCGTCTTTCCAAATCCCTAACTGCGTCTACTGGCCGATATTAA
This sequence comes from Vanacampus margaritifer, assembly GCF_051991255.1. Taxonomy (NCBI): domain Eukaryota; kingdom Metazoa; phylum Chordata; class Actinopteri; order Syngnathiformes; family Syngnathidae; genus Vanacampus; species Vanacampus margaritifer. The sequence continues at coordinate 3,630,580 of NC_135449.1, forward strand.
GTTGTGAGCCAAAGAGAAAAGACGATGTCACCGAGCCTTAAAAGTTGGGAGACGCAGCTGTTGACAGTAAACAGCCGGCAGCGACGAGCGAGCGAGCGAGCGCTCGAGCGTGTTTGTTGTTCTTGTGCCGCTACCTCCATGGCAACAGAAGATCTTCTCGTCAACAATGGCGGCGACGGGCAAACAGTTGAAACAGTCGGTGAAGGTCTTCCACAGCTTTATGTTGTACCGCCTCTTACCTGTGGACAAAAAAAAAAAAATAAACACTCTTATCTGGACACCAATAAAATCTCTCAAGGCTCAGCCTGTTGCGTCACATTATTAATGAAACGTTTTACGTAATCTGGGCCACAAACATCAGACAAGCTCACATTGCTCGATCACGCTGTGTGGGCCCGGGAGCGAGCGAGCGCGCGTTGCTGGAGGTTGCCAGTGTCCCGACACGGACGGATGTCCGCAAACTAACAACTAGGAACAAACTTCAAGGCTTGTAAAAAGGCAAAATGGCTTCTTTGTACTTTGTGCGTCCAAGTCGAACCTCTTTTGGAACATCTGTTCTAAAATGAAGACGAGTGGAACCCCCGAGGCCTAATGTAACAGAAGTGATACTAATCTCCAGGACAAATGTGTCTCATTGATTGATTTCAGTTGTGACTTGGATAGGGATGTTGGATACCACTTTTTTCCAGACCGATATCAGTACGAGCATTTACCAATGTCACGATTACTTTTGAAAAATAATAATAACAATTTCAATGACAGGTAATTGTGAGCAAACAAAATTTCTTTCTTTCTGACACACTTGATGAATGAATGAATTATAGGGATGATCGATACGATACCACTTTTTTCCCCAGACTGATACCAGTACAAGTACTCGACTCGAGTAGTCACCGATACCAAGTACTGATACCACCAGTACTTCAGGATCGTCACAATCCGATCAACACGACCGTGAATCATGTCATTTTTCAGTTGATCGTATCGACTAAAAAAAAAAAAAGATTAGTTCTTTAAAAATGTTCTTAATTCAAGTCAAGAATACTTGATTTGAACCACTGCTGATTTACAGCCGTATAAAAAAGGTATCATCTTGGGTAGAGATGTTCATTTTTTTCTTTAAAACTGCATATAATTGTCTTTTCTTCTCATTTCTCATTGTAAAACGGCCACAACAGGGCGACCGATACTGGTATCAGCCGCTACTGATAACTCAGAATAAGGCACCGATACCAGGTTGCCCATCCCTAATCTTGGGATTCCTTCATTCAAATAACTAGAAAAAAATTAAGATGATTGAGACAATTTGGGTGTGGTCTTGTTGTTCTTCCTCATTGCAGAAGTATTGGATCGGGACTCTGTATCGGCAGATACTCAAAATCGAGCAACTTCGACTCTGACAAAAATGTGATCGAGACATCCTTAGTACTTTTGATACATAAAAAAAAAAAGATCATTTTGAACTCTGATATAGCTTTTCCCTTAAAACTCATTAGCTGCCATTGGCGGCTATAGATGTCAAAAATTCATTTGACCTATTTCTATTAGTTTAACATTTTTGCGTGTTAAAAAGAGTATGAAAACCTAGAATTTTTTTATTGAATTAGAACAGAATTTTTTTTTAATTACTTGTGAGTTAACTAGTGAAGTCATGCGATTAATTACGATTAAAAATGGTAATCGCCTGACGCCCTTAATTTTTTAATAATGTTTTGCTTTTTAAATAAAGATTATTAAAAAATAAAAATAATAATTACAATTATTTTTATTTTATTTTTTTAAAGAAAAGATGATTAAAAATTAGGGGTGTCAGTGGATTATTATTTTTTAATCGTAATTAATCGCATGACTTTACTAGTTAACTCACGATTAATCACAAATTTGATGTCTGTTCTAAATGTACAATAAAACAATTCTAGGTTTTCATACTCTTGTTAACAAAAGTAGATTTTTTTTTTAAACTAATATAAATAGTTAAAATGAATTTATGACGTCTATAGCCGTCAATGGCAGTGAATGAGTTAATAACAATATACCATTCTTCTATTTTTTTCTTTCTAGTTTCTGCTAATAAAATGGCCACACGATACCTAATCATTATTTTTGAACGGGTGTGAAAATGAGAAATGAACAACAATTAAACGGGACAAAAAAGTGTTCTTGGGTTCTTCCAGTGGAATAGGACAGGGCGTGCTTTCGCATTACAATCGAGTATCACAAATTCATGTGATCAAACAGGTGCTCGCGGAAATATTACTTACTAGCTGGAAGCAGACTGGCTTGCCAACAATCGTCTCCTTTCAACGGAACTCCGTGACGAGTCCGTCGGGCGTGTTTAAACGGCGACTTTGACCTTATTTTTACGCAAGCTAGTGTGCGTTTACGCCCGGATGACAAGTTCAATTGAAATGTTGCAGGCTTTGCCGTTTCGTTTCTGGGCTGACAATTCTTTGAACCGGTGAGAGCAGAATGACAAAAAAAATAAAAGGGGGGCACTCACACTCGTCATAGAAGCCATATATCCTGTTAATGGAGGCACACTCGTGGTTCCCCCTCAGCAGAAAGAAGTTTTCGGGGTATTTGATCTTGTACGCCAGCAAGAGGCAGATGGTCTCCAGGGACTGCTTGCCTCGGTCCACGTAGTCTCCCAGGAACAGGTAGTTGCTCTCCGGTGGGAAGCCGCCATATTCGAAGAGCCTCAGCAGGTCGTAGTACTGCCCGTGAACGTCCCCTATTCGTGCAAATGTGATTCAATGTGAATTTGTTTTACTGGGAGGGCCCCCAAAAGCGCCGCAGAAAAAAAAAAGTCTCACCGCAAATCTTGAGAGGCGCCTCGAGTTCGAGCAGGATGGGCTGGCTGAGGAAGATCTCCCTGGATTTGAGGCAAAGACCCCGGATTTCATTCTCTGTCAGCTGGACGTTTTTGCCAGGTCTGGAACCTTTCACTGCCGGCGACAGGAGCGAGAAATTAGCAAGAAACCTCAGACTAAACGCATTCACGGAAAGATTGTAAAAAAAAAGTACAACATTCAAAACTATTCACTTTTTATTTATTTATCGAAAGTACATGAGTGGAGATTTTAGGGCAAGTTTGACGTGTCAACTTTGAGACCCTGATGGAACTTCCGCCGATACGAGCATATTAGTGGATATATTATTTTTAACAGAAATTTCAAGAAACAATGGCGTTAGACTGTTTTAATCTGATTTGATGGTCTTTTTACAAAAAGCATTTTTCTAGAACCAATTATCTGATTATTATTTTATTTTATTTTATTTTTTACATTTTTGCTATATTCAACTTAGGTTGAATAAACCATTTCAACCAGACTAGGCATTTTGATGTCGGTATTACATTTCTATTATTTTGAATAAAAAATACATTTGGGGGCGGGGCTAGAACACATTAGTAGCAAATCCATTTCGACGCTGAAAAAATAATTTTAAATGAATAAATGTGTTTCAATCGAGTCAGTTTTGTAAACGCAATCATCTCAAATTTCTTAACAAGAGGATTTGAAAAGCATGCATAGATACGGTTAATAATGGGACGACGCATTGTTTACAAATGCTGCTTTTCAACAATGCATTCCCTGAATTGTTCTTAAGTTCTGCAAAAGTGGGTCACGACCACTGCTGCCTGTACATTGTTCACTCGACGCAAGAAAGCGCTAATGATTAGTAGAGTCGAGTGATTGCGCGCGTTGTTTTTCGTCGTTGCTTACTAGCATGCGGAGAACCTTTAATTCGATTAAAAAATATGTTAGAGTGCATTTAAAGGTCACGTTAATGACGGGAAAATAATTCCGCGTGAACGTCCTTTTTTTTTGGTGTTAAACCACCTGGGTGGGGATTTTTTTTAAAAGGTTTATTGAAAAGCAGACTTAAAATCGTCAATGAATGCGTAGTAAAATAAAAATAATAAAAAAAAGGAAAATAGTAAGAACTTAAACATAGAGCATCATTTAGCTAGTAAACTTGGCTAAAATGGCTCCCTCGGTGGAAGAGCTATCGAGCGAAACGATTCTTACCTTCCAGCAGCCGCTGAATGATGGAATCGATGTTCAGTTTGTCGGCCTCCGCCATGATATCCTTCTACACAAATTTTATATTTTTCCCCCCTTTTTCACAAAAATCTACAAGCCAAGGACGTAGTAGTAAGAGTCGAGTGATAGCGGGCTCCTGAGTGGGTGTTTTTTTCTCTCTCAGCTCAACTACTTTAGCGATAGCGCCTAATCGGCTATCGTTAGCCAGCGAGCTAGCTAACCTTGGGGAAGAATGGGCAAGCCAAACGACCGTCTACCGGCGTCGCTCAATGCGGAATAGCTGACAATCACTTCGAAAACTCCACCGAATCAACTAAGATATCCGAATTCAAACGGGATGGTCGATGGATTTCGTTGTCCCTGCCGTGGCTGCTTAGCACCATGCCATCGACAAAAAAAAAGAAGACTGAATGAGCGATAGCGTGAAAGGTTGGGCGGAAGTGGCGATACAAGATGCCGATCTCTTATTGGTCAGTTCTGTGAGGAGGCGGGGTTAGCGGGATTCAATATTCTTGTGCATCGGTCCTTTGCAGTGTCTGTCAGCATTTACTCACACGAAACAAATCAATAATTTAAATGGCAACCATTCATCGAAGTAACATAATTGTGTCGTACGCGGACGCTGTGGTATTTAAACCGCTCACGCACGTCCTATTTATGTCAACTCAGTCATTTTTTAAGCACTTTTTTGTTTGTTACATCGAATGAAGCGACACCCACGGGAGTGAATATTTACAACCGTACATTGCACAAGCAATGACGCAACCCAGCCTTTCCCATTTTGTGTATGTGTGCGTGTACTCTACAAGTCCATACTTGTGGACGCGCGTGACGTGTAAGTGCGCCTCCACGCCTAGCCTAAACACCCGGATGTCTTCGCGGCCATTGCTGCACGCGAAGATATTCTTAACACGTAGCTGCGACTTTAAGCAATGAATCCTACGTCGACGTCAACGCCATATTGGATGTGGCAGCTCTTCCCGTGAACAAAAGTTAAGCATCGTTAGTCAAATGTATCTAGATAGCACTTTCAAATCACTCAGTCACAAAGTGCTTTGCAAAATTAAAATACAGTCATATAAAATTATTCCAGATCCCTTTCCTTCAATTGAGTTTTACTTAAAACTATTAAGTTTAACATATAAAATATTGAATAAAATATATATGAATATATTAAATATATATTTAAATTTAACTATGTGTATTTGTTTATGATTAATTATGTTGTGTGTTTATAATTAATAATGATATTAATTATAAACATCTATAAAATAATTTCTGTAGACCAGGGGTCACCAACATGGTGCACATGAGTCGGCCCTGGGCCTGTTCTAAAAATAGTTCACCAGCAGTGGGACATTGTTATTTTCCATGTATGTAAGAAGTAAATATTAGAAAATATAAACATTTGCAGAGATTGTGAATTAAAAAATGTGTTGAATATTTATGTTTATCTATTTACTACCTTGTTAAATAATTGTTGATAATTATTGTGTGTTCACATTGATGAATGTCATTAAATATTAACAATAATACTGTATGGAAAAGTAATTAGAGTACAATTTAGTACATTTGTCATGTAATAAATTATATTATTGTCATCTTTGCTGATCCCTGATATAGACTATATGCAATAACATTTATTTGTGGGTAATAAACAACTGTCAATACTATTTCTCTTACAAACCACATCCAATATGGCGGCAAAGTTGACGAACGACTCAGCAGAGCTCATGACAGGGCATTACGTCTGACGTCTATTGCTCAAATTCCCGGATGTTACCGCCCATTCTTTTGTTTTTTCATTTACTGTGAGATGATGACGTCACTTACGGACGCGACCACTTTTCATTTTGTGTTTCTCTTCCTGTCCGAACTTTATTCATTTCCAAACTGACAGCTAGTATTAAGATGATCATGAGGCCGGACGCTGATAAACCTTCGTGAATCTACTTTATTTTATTTCGAAAAAGTGTATAACACAACAGCGATCATGAAGCTGCTTCATCGAGACATTGAAAAAGATAATGCCGGGTGAGTGAGCTGCCTGGCAAGCTAACGTAGCTAGCTGCCGTAGCATTGCTCGCCTCATTTTTTTTTACAGCTGTTGGCCACGTGCAGCGTACCAGGCTACCAGCACGTTTGTTGACATTTGGTGACGAAAATAAGACAAGAGAAAAGCTGTTTAGTCACATGCATAAAATCAGGCTGTCGATCTCACCAGCTAGCATATCAACGGAACTGTAAACAAACCAAATACTACTTGAAGTGATGCGATATTGACATGTTAGGTGACATCATCATCTTGACTCACCTGTCATGCATTTTTGCAGTCAGGTGACTCTGGTGCCAGAGGAAGCAGAGGACATGTGGCACACCTACAACCTGCTGCAACAGGGGGACAGTTTGAGAGCATCCACTATCAGGTACACCGACTATTTCTGGACACCGTGTCCAATTTTTGTTGTTTCAAAAATCCAAATTAAATAACTCCACGAACGTCAAATAGTTTAGTTGGTAGAGACTGTAAATAAACTATTTAGGAATTGCAATTACTGAAGGTATTGTGTAGTAGTTGTGTCTTGGATGTGTGCCTTTAAAGGGGTGTGGCCTAGTGATTAGGGCTACAATTATCAAATATTTTGAGAATTGAGTATTCTACCAATTATTCTATTATATATTGATTAATCAGGCAAAAGTTGATACATAATATGCACGTGAGGCACTGGATTGTATATGTAGCCGTGTGTGTATTAGCTTTAAAAGGTGGGGCCTGACCCGGTGAGTGACATGGGTGTCAGTAAATGTCGAACCAATGCATTTCTACATTAAGTGTTACATAACTTATCCCTGCACAGCTTCGAGGCATAAATTTTGCTCCGACATTTTATCGGAATCGAATTACGATTTATTAGATTAATTGTTGCTGCCCTGAGTGAGAGCTGGATTTAGGTTTGGCCGCTTAGTCTGCACCACCATGACGCATCGCAAATAAATCGGAATGGTGTCCAGACCGACTTTTTTTCTGACCCTGGCAGAAAAGTACAGACCGAATCGACGACCGGAAGCGTGGGCAGCTCCAGAGTTCGGACGACTTTGACGTTATGCGTGGAGACCATCGACTTTGACACGCAGGCCTGCAAGCTGAGAGTCAAGGGCACCAACATCGAGGAGAACCAGTATGTCAAGGTCGGCACACGTCTACAGTCGTTTACTTGAACACTCCTGTTACGTTGGGTTGTCAGGAACAGCAATAATCTTTTTTTTGTTTTGGTCTAATGATGCAGTGTTCTTCACTCACCAGATGGGGGCGTACCACACTATTGAGCTGGAGCTCAACAGGAAGTTCACGCTTGCGAAAAAGAGCTGGGACAGCGTCGTGTTGGCCAGAATCGGTAAGCGGCAACCGCATAGCAAACATTGAAAACGTGACTTTCCCGCAACGCGCCGCTCCGTAGACGAGGCGTGCGACGCCACGCAGAAGGCGGACGTGGCGGCGGTGGTGATGCAGGAGGGTCTGGCCAACCTGGTGCTGGTGACGCCCGCCATGACGCTCCTGCGGGCCAAAGTGGAGCTCACCATTCCTCGCAAGCGGAGGGGAAGCTGCACCCAGCACGAAAAGGCTCTGGAAAGGTTCTACGAAGCCGTCATGCAGGCCATACTTCGCCACGTTAATTTTGATGGTAAGATGTATCAAAATTGGGGGCAAGCGCAGTTTAGGTTCGTGTTCAATTCACATTTTTGCAATCTTATCTTGTGTGCTTGCTCCAACAGTGGTGAAATGCATCCTGGTGGCCAGTCCGGGTTTCGTCAAGGACCAATTCATGACGTATCTCTTCAAAGAGGCCGTGCGGCAGGACAACAAGGTGCTGCTGGAGAACCGACCCAAGTTCATGATGGTCCACTCGTCATCCGGTCACAAGTTCTCACTCAAAGGTAAGAAGGGGAAGTCTTGTAAACAGGAAATTGTTTGACAGTAGCAGGTTTTAAAGAAGCTGGTATCATCTGTAGTCATAGAAAACAAATGGCCGATTATTTTCCCCTTAAAACGTTATCATCGAAGAAAACCGAAGTTTCCGACGCTGTGAAAGTACCCTAAATGCACCATTTTGCTTGCGTAGCATTAGCAACGAGCAAGTGTGTAGTGTAGGTTATTTTGTTGTCCCCCAAGCGTACTTTAAGATGTTTATTGACACTCCAGTTGGAGTTAACTGTAAAACCAAACACACGACGATAAGAATTAAATCCACTGTATGTTTAGATTTTTTAAAAAAAGCTTCATTTTTAAAACATCGCTAGCCTAGAGCTAATGCTAAAAGCGAAGGGAGGATCCCGTTCAAATGCGGAGCGTTTTTCCTTCAAATAACGAATATTCACGCACAAATGCTGTGGGAATACATACTCACAGGTAAGATAACACTACGCAAAGGCACAAATTCTTCCCAATGTGTGAAAAATGACGCATTTTAATATAATTCAATCGGAATCCAGTCTATTAAATTTCTCCTGTACTCACTTTAAGCGTGTACACCATGGATGCACGGCACCACACTGCCCCCAAGAGGCCAAAACGCACAGTGACAGTCAGTAGTTGTTCTTACTGTTGTTTCAGTTGCAATTTTATTTTATTTTATTCTATTATTTCACTTATTGTTTTATTTTGTCACCGTCCTTTCAAGGTATATTCAAAGGCTCTCATAATTCAAAGGTATAGCTAATATTACTGCAGATTACAGAGAAGCTGTGACCTGCTTGATGTATTTTATGTCTGTATTACACTTCCTCCATGTGGCCAAGACGTTAAAGATTTAAAGAGACCTCTTCTACTTATTTTTGCAGAAATCCTCTCAGACCCTACAGTGACAAACAGGCTGTCAGATACCAAGGTGACTGTCCTCGGTTTCCATAATGCGGACTTTATAAAGCATACAGAGCAAAAATTTTATTTCTATTTTTAAATGTGACTTTTCTAATTGTAGGCTGCGGGAGAAGTGAAAGTTCTGGAGGACTTCTACAAGATGCTCCAACATGAGCCTGACAGAGCTTTTTACGGGTAAGCGTCAGTTGATCTTTTTTTTTTTTTTTTTTTTTCCCCACTGTTGACTTTTGTGATAAACTCGCGACTTTGTTCACAGACTCGCTCATGTGGAAAGGGCCGCAGACGCCCTCGGCGTCGACACTTTACTGGTCAGCGATAAGCTCTTCAGGTAAGTAACATACACCCATGTTTCAAACTTAATCGTGCCTAAAGATGTATATTGAAAAATGAAACTACCGCCACTTTCTGTAAGCGTAAAAAGCAGGATTGAAGAGAATTTGACATTGGATAATCTTGAGCAAAACCTGAGCTGAAATACTTTTTTCCATTCTTCAATTGTTTGATGCCATCTAGTGGTTGACATGCAAAATAAACAGTCAGCAACACAAAATGGCATAGTAACTGTACAAAACCTTGATAATCTCATCTCAATTTACTCACAAACGTACTGTGTGTGAATTCGGCTCGTTATCGTGTCCGCGCAGGCACCAGGACGTGCCCACCAGGGCGCGCTACGTTCGCCTGGTGGACAAAGTGAAAGACGGCGGCGGCAATGTCAGGTAAGCCTGTAAAAATGGAAGTGCAAGGCAACTTTTGAGATTTGTTGATGCAAATGTTTTTCTTTTTCCACGCAGAATATTCTCAAGCCTGCACGTCTCCGGTGAACGTAAGTTTGAGCACTTATCAACCATGACATGTTAAAAAAAAAACGAGCTATTATTTTTGGGGATATCACATCCTAAGTCATTTTTCCCGTTTTTGTAGAACTGACTCAACTGAGTGGAGTGGCGGCCATTTTGCGGTTTCCCATTGCCGACGTTTCGGAGGGCGAAGATGACAGCAGCTCAGAAGACGACTGAGTGTAAAAAATATGGCTGATTAAAAACAAACAAAAAAAAAGACTAACTCTTGAGTGCGTCGTGAATATTGCATTAGTATCTCTCCTCGCCAAAACAAAACGGACACAGGAAAAGATGCAAAAATATATACTTTATTATGCCATTTTTTTTTAAAAATAACATTTGCCACTGCATTTCAGCAAGCTACAGTACAAATCAAGTAAGCAGGATTTTTTTTTTTTTTCATGTGAATTCCACTGTACATTACTTGCAGGTGTAATAGAGTTTAAACAGGAAGCGCACCCTTTGTACCAACAGGGCTAAAGTGCATTTAAAAAATAATAATAATTTGACGGGTGTATTGGGTCCACGTCTGTTTTTTTCAGAGGGGGGGGGGGGGGGTAATCAGAGAAAAACAAAAAAATACACGTAGCATAGCTAGCTAGAGTCTGTGAGGATTCATTGGTGGTTAATAGGACACCGTTTATAAAAAGACAGGATGGAGACTGAATCATTCTTAATTAAATTTTTATTTTTTTTTTTAAATAAACAAAATCTCGCAAATTTGCCACTTCCAAAATCGCAAATTTGCCACTTCATAAAATCGCAAATTTTTTCTCACAAATTTGCCACTTTTTTTTTTAAAGTGCCAAATTTACAATTTTTTTCTCACAAATTTATGTTTTTTCGCAAATTTGCATCTTTATAAACAAAAATTTACAAACTTTTTCTCGCAAATTTGCCACTTAATACACTTGCAAATTTACTTTAGTTTTTTCTTGCAAATTTTACACTTTATAAACTCGCAAAATTTATGTTTTTTTTCTTGCAAATTCGCCACTTTATAAACTCGCAAATTTACGAGTTTTTTTCTCGCAAATTTGCAAGGTTTTTTTTCCCCTCTAAATATTGCCCCCACCCTCAAAAAAAATTTTTTTTTTTTTTATATATGTCCCTAATACGGCGCCATAGTTCAGGCCTCATAAGCTATACAAAAATATGAACTACATTTCTTAAGACCGTTCTCAGCACTGTTAGCAATGGCATTTTAAAATTACTTTTGTGTATTGTGGATCATTTTTATCACTGTGAACATCAAAACGTGTCAAATTTGCCACAAATCGTACCCAAGCTTTCAAATCTACTCACTGTGTCAAATCTATCAACCCCGCTTGTTGCGCAATCACTCCGTGGGACACTGGTAGTTCTTAACCCAGGTCAGATCCTCCAGCGTCCCCCAATGGAGGTAAAAGATGGAGCAGATTACCATCACGTGCATGATCTGGTGACTGTTACCCCAGTTGTCAAAGAGGCCCGGGACGAAGCGCTCGGGGATCTGGACCACGTTGACCAGCCCCCCCAGCACGGCCAGCGAGTCCATGATGACGAAGAGGCGCAGCGAATCGGGGCTGCCCGCCCCGCTGCCGTACACGCGGTACATGAAGAGGCTGAAGCGGAACACGGCCTGCCACGCGAAGGCCCGCAGGCGCCGGACGTTGGTGCGAGCCGTGGTGGCGCAGTAGATGCCGTAGGCCGAAAGGAAGATGTAAGCCAGCAGGGCGGCCTGCTGCACCGTCGGGAAGCAAAGGAGCGTGATGTGGATGATGGGGAGAGCGCCTGGTGACAAGGGAAGAGCATGATGCGAGGTTTCTTTTTTTTGGGGCTTTTTAAAATTCTGTTTTGTAAACTCATTTCTCTTTAACAATTTAGTTATTCGAAATCTAATAATAAATTGTACAGTATTTGTACTGCACTTACATTTCAAGAGAAATCTCAAAAGTGTTACAGTGGCAAGTTAAAAAAAACAAAAAAACAATCAGCCATCTTTGTTGTTTACATTTGCTGTCAGAACTGCAACAATCTGAGTGGAATAAATCTTCCCACCTTCCTCAAATGCAACATCAGTGCTCATCTTGGCAATGTCACATGACCAAAACAGGCGAGTCGTGATTGGTCGATACCCATGATGTCATTTTCAGTCAACATCAAGAGGTAGTACAAAACAAAATGGCTGCCCCCTGAGATGGCTAAAAACCAGGCACATTAATTCCTATTCAACAAACGCAATATTAATCAGAATGCTGTTTTTAGATTAGTGGGTTCGCAAAGAACATATTTTGAAGATTTTTGACTTGCCTTCCCTGTTAAAACTCATTCACTGCCATTGACGGCTATAGACGTGAAAAATTCATTTGAACTATTTCTATTAATTTTTTTCCCCACTTTTGTTAAGAGTATGAAAGCCTAGAATATTTTTAATTGTACATTTAGAACAGATATAAAATGCGTGATTAATTGTCAGTTAACTAGTGAAGTCATGAGATTAAAAATTTTAATTGTCTGACGCCCCTAATTTTTAATAATCTTTTTTTAATTTTTTTTTATTAGGGTCATCAGGCGATTACATTTTTAAAATTGTAATTAATCACATGACTTGACTAGTTAACTCAATATTATAAATCACAAATTTGCTAAAAAGTGAAACTAATAGAAATGGATCAAATGAATTTTTCACGTCTATAGCCGTCAATGGCAGTGAACCGAGTTAAAGCACTCGAGCGTTTTTTTTTTTGCCGAGGCATCAAAGACCCACCTAGCGTGTTGACCAAGCACACGCCGAACATGTCCAGCGAGAGCAGCGTGTCGTACACGTGCTCCCCGCCGACGTGGTTCATGAACACGTGATAGAGAACCGAGCCCACCGTGGGGCTGAGGCAGGCCAGGTAGTGGACCACGCAGATCCAGACGCTGTCCACCTCCCTCCAGGGGATGCTGAAGGGCAGCAGCACGAGGAACAGGAAGAAGGGGATGCCTGAGGTTTGAAAATGAGAGATCACTCGACGCAATGCGCAGAAGAACTCGACTAAGGTTCATTTCTCTTCTTAGGGGTTCGTCATGGAGAAAAATGAAGTGTGACGGCGATACACACCTTGCGATAATTTAGACCAGGACAAACAAATTAAAAAGTGTCAGAGAAAATGCTCATAATATACAGGGGGGAGGGGGGGGGGGGGTTGTGCATGCACTAGTAATGACGTAACTATAATAACCTTAAGATGGATGTTTTGTTTTTTTATCCATCTTGAGGTTCTACTATCCTTTAAAATGTATTTCTAAAAAAACAAAAAAAAAAAAAAAACTGGTGTATGTTCCTAAAAAGAAAAAAATATTGATGACTTTCCTAAAATGAAACCAAACTACAGTACTGATGTGTTTTCATTAAAAAAAAGAAAAAACTAACATCTTTCTAAAAAGACAAAAGTATAAATGTGTTTTCCTAAAAAGTAGAAAAACTTGATGTTGAATGTTCTTAAAAAGACAAAGTGACGACGACTTTCCTAAAAAGAAAACATTGATTTTGCTCTTCCCTAAACAATAACAATAAAACTAAATATGTATTTTACTAAAAAGACTAACCGCTGAAACACGCTTTTATTCAATATCAAGGATATCAAATCATAAATCATGTACCACTAAGGCCCATTAGTGGAGCCCAGAGTTCAAAGCAAACATGGTGAGGCAGCATTTAGCCGTTATGCTGTTATTTTCTCAAACATTTCAATTTGCACTTCAACTTGACCGAGTAACTTGAGCCACCCGAGTGCTCATCTGTTAAAGACCCAGTTAGCAGAGGGATATTTCCAGGCCAGGGATTCCCAGGGCAGATTACAGCAAATCCCATATTCTCATTACACGCTCCTGCCAAGTCAGCTTTGAAAACTAGCCACAAGTGAGAGTACAGCGACTTTGTACCTGCTGCCGGTCTAAGAATAAATCAGCACGATTTGTCTAAACACATGCCAAAAACAAAAATTGACTTACCATGACTGTAGATGTTGCCCAGCTCATTGTGCATGTAGAAGAGACTGCGCACACACTCGTGAGCAGTGGACACGGGTCGGTAGCCGGTCAGGACGTATTTGTTAAACTGGAGATGTGAAGGGGTTTTGGTGAAGTCCAACAGCCGCGGCCCCGAGCGAACCATCCTGACGACTAGCGCGTACGGCCGGCATCCTACGCCGGGCCTCGGCGCGGCCCTCCGCGAGCCATCCCGCAGCTCAGGTGGAAGAAGCGCAGTAGCCGCTCAGGTTGGTGCTGCACGCTCGCCTGTGACCGGGGGGGCCAATCAGCGCACGCTTCTTATTCTTCTTAAGGATAAAGCTGCGCTAATCCTCGAACCAAAACGGCCACGCGCGCGATTGCAGCCGCCTCAAGTTGATCACACCTTAATGTCATTGGGAGCTTTAAGTTTTGGTTCCTTTTTAGAATATGTTTCAGTCATAAATAAATATTTTTGGCCAATTGTTACAGAGAGTATCTTAAAGTTAGCTTCCAAAATGAAATTATGAGTTTGCATTATTATGTTTAAAATTAGCTTCTAACTTTATATTCAAATGTTAGTTTCCTTTTTAAAATATAGTTTTTTTTATTTTAGATAGTTTCCAACTTTACTGCTAATGTTAGCTTCCAATGTTGTTAGCACTAAGGAATAACAAAGTTAGCTTCAACATTAGCTTGCAATGTTAGGTTCTAAAGTTAGCTTCTGTTACCTCAAACGTTAGCATCTAATGTTAGCTAGCTTACAACATTACCTATAGTGTTAGCACTCAGGAAAATGGTTAGCTTCAAGGCTAGTTTGGACATTAGCTGCCAACTTTGCCTTCAGCATTAGCTTTTTCTTTAGTTAGCTTCCAACATTGATTTCAATGTTAGCTTTGTGCGTTAGATTATGAAAGTTAATTTTGGAAGCTAATCTTTGCGGTCGTGTTGGAAGCTAACATTGAAAGCTAGCATTTGAAACTTCAGCTGCTACGTTGCTCAGCCACACATTAGCACAATATCAGCAAAAACTGGGCTGAAGTGCAAAGTAGAAGTTTGTTTTTTTCTATAATTACAAATTGTAGGAGCACACATAAAACTGTGTGTGTCTTGGGTTTTAATCACTCAAATACTGTACAACAAAACCACAATCTTACCACAAGTAGTAATAAAAAAACAGAAAATAAATTAGAAAGCATTTTGTTTTTATATAGAAATATATCTGAGGCAAAACTGACTGATTCAATCAAAAACTAACAAGCAGACAAAACTCCATTCGTCAAATTATTTGTTTGCGCACCAAGAGGTATATTTTGATATAATCTATCAATTTCTAAAAGGTTTGCCAAGTAAATAAAGGATTAAATAAAACTAATATACAATGAGGAAGTGATGACAACTATCATACAATGACATGGGAATGAAGTGATGACAGCAACGTTAACCTGCGTGAAAAAAGACCAATTAATCTTTTTGCATTTTTATATTTTTAAGTCACTTCTTACCTTGGTAGCCGCCATTTCCAAAGAAGCCATTCAAGTCATATTTAGCATTCTTTGATCCTGAAGACAAAAAGAAAACAGTCACACAAAAGTTCAAACGGTTCATTTGGATTTTTTGATCATTCGGTCCCGTGCCTTGAGGGTGAAAATGCAGTTTGAGCTGCTGCTGGATGTGAAGCTGCCGCGGCATCTGCTCCGGGTCGTCCGGCTGCTGCTGCTCCGACCCTCGGGCCGCGTCGGGGTTGAACGAGAGGCCGCCGGCGCCGCCCGTGAGGTCCGAGTTGAGGTCGTCCGTTCTCGCCGGCGTGAAGTCTGAATCTAGCGGCAAGGGAGAGGGCGCCGCGGGGAGTGAAATAACTGGAGAGAAAAAAAAAACGATCATTTTCATCATCTTTTAACTCTGACTGCCAAAAACGTTAAATAACGTTTAGTAAAATCCTATGGAGGAGTGCCAAAGACGTTAAAAGACGTTTGTTTCAAAACAGAGGTGAAACTAACCATTTTCTATTGTTGATTACTGAAAAACGGAATAAGGTAGAAACAAACACTTTTTTTTCTGATGAAATTCCAATCTTTCATTTGGTAGTATGTGTGTTTCCATAGTCCAAACACATAATTTTCTGTGAACCTTGAAAGATCAGTCAAAAATGCTTAAATCGGCTGGCACCCACGGCATCCCTTTTCTGAAAACGTCTGGCAGTCAAAGAGTTAACATGTGGAAACTTGGAAATTGATACGTTACCTTCTGGCTGCAGCTTGCTTCCACTTATGTAACCAACATTTCCTGACAGTTAAAAAAAAAAAAAGTGGGGGGGGGGGGGGCAAAATTGAAGGTTAAAACTTGTGACCTTTGATGGTTTACACGTAATTAATTCCAACTTACCATATTTATTATTCGCCATGCCCTCGCCCACTCGTGACAAATTTGGATCCCCTCCCACTGAGAGGAAATTAAGACCAAAATCACCACAAAATAAAACCTTTACAAACCGAAAACTATTTCCTTAATGGAGGACGTACCGTTGGCACTCTCAGCTGGCTGGGATTCATAAGGTGACCCTGTTTATACAGAAATACTATCATTGGCACTGAAAGATCTGGTAAAAAAAAAAAAAAAAAAAAGCCGTGGGAAATGAACCAACTTCTGGCGCTACCTGATCGGGCGTCAGGAGCCGATTGGAAAGGCTGCCCCGGGTGGAGTCCCGAGTTATCCACTGAAAGATTCAAAAGAAATGATCTACAACTGACCTTGAGTGCTAAGGTGTACGAAAATAAATAAATAAAACAAACCATGTTTCCCAGTAGGCGTCCCTTCACCACCACCACCTTGGCAAACATAAAAAAGGTTAACATAAAAAAATGGGTGGATGGGGGGGTGGCTAATTTAAAGGGTCTCACCATAGTTGACATTTGGTCCAACTCCGAGTGGACTTGACTGATATGGCAAAGCGCCTGGTCCTGATGGGAATGCAAACGAGCGTCAAGCCATACAAATGACGAATTGTCCAATAGATCGGTTTGTTTCTAAACATTCTCACCATATTGTCCAGCGCCGGGAGAATTGAGCTGAGGTACAAACCCGACAGGTTGCACTTCTTGAGGCGTTCTTCCATAACCTGCGGTAGCGGACAGCCATCAGAACAAAAACCAAAAATGTGTGTCAAAAGTTCACGCACCATATTTTCCAGCCATGTGTCCATTACTATTAAGACCTAGAAAATGGCCGATGTTGGGGACGCCGCCATACCCTGACGACAAAAAAAAACAGACATTTAAAAAGTTCAAGTGACCATTTCTAGCTTAATCTATACTTACCATATTGTCCAGTGACACCACCGCCCATATTGACTGCACCTGCGGTTACATCATTACAGAGACTTTGAAACTAAATCCGACTTGAAAATGTTTGTATAAACTGCATCTGATTATACACGGCCAAAAAATGCGCCCTACCATATTTTCCTGGCGTCACATCAGCAGCAGGTCCATAGCCTGCAATAATTGACAGTTTGAGAAAGAAAATTAACTCATTCACTGCCATTGACGGCTATAGACGTCAAAAATTCATTTGAACTATTTCTATTAGTTTCACATTTTTTTTAACAAGAGTATAAAACCTAGATTTTTTTTTATTGTGCATTTAGAACGGATATAAAATCTGTGATAGTAATCGTGAGTTAACTATTGAAGTCATGTGATTAATTACAATTTTAAAAATGCCTGATGCCCCTAATAAAAAAAGAAAAGGAAATGTTAAAAAATTAGGGGCATCAGACGATTAAATTTTTTAATTGCAATTAATCGCATGACTTCAATAGTTAACTCACGATTAATCACAAATTTTATAGCTGTTCTAAATGTACAATAAAAAAAATCTAGGTTGTCACACACAAAAAAAAAAAAAAAAAAAAGTGAAACTAATAGAAATAGTTCAAATTAATTTTTGACGTCTATAGCCGTTAATGGCAGTGAATGAGTTAATAGACCTTTTTGTTTGTAAATGGGTGCCAGGGTATTTCTGGGTGGCGGAAAGCAAAAAAAAACAGTAACAAAAACTATATATATATATTTTTTTTTCCCCTTGGTTACCGGTATGTAAATTTGGAAAAAAAAAAAAATCTATGAATCCAGCAAATTCATCCTTGCTAATGACATATAATGATAACAACAAGCACCAAATCCTATTGGCCATGGCAGTCCGCCAGGCTTATAAAGCGCCGGGGGAAACCCCTGGTAGTAGTGAAGAAAACTAAAAACCATTCAAGCCCTTAACCCTATTTCTCTCTGCCTTGGTCAAATGAAAGAAGAGTTTACCAAGGATGTCATCTGAACTTTGTGTGACATCGTGATGAGAATATCTATCATGATGTCACTCATTTCAAAATTCACATAGCGCAATTACCTCCATTATTTCCTGTCTGAGGGTTGCCACCAAACTGCAATCCACCAATTCCTGAATCGATAGAAGGGATTAACAAAAATAAATACTGTAACTCTTTGGAAAGTTTAAGATTTTAAAAAAATAATAATTAATAATAAAAAAAAAAAAGCTTGTGAAAGTGGCTCGGAATAACCAAGAACAAAAACTCACCATATTTTGCCGCCTCAGGACCCATCCCAGGCTGACCCTCATCCATTCCTGTCACAGGCGGTAGGAAAAAAAAAATGTTGCTGCTTGTTACAAAGTCTTTCCTGACTAAATTACACCTACACACAAAATTGCAGCCGAGATTTCAAAACATACCGCCGTAGACCGGGCCTTGTTTTCCGTTTGGTCCGAGACCAGCTGGCTGCGGCTCAGGCTGATTCGCACCTGTAGAAACCAACATGACATTTAAGTGTCACATAAAACAGATTGAACTAAAAAAAAAAAAAAATACAAAATAAAAATAAAAGTGTGAACAATGGTGGTTTGATTTCTGGCATGTGCGATATGAAATTTATAATTGATTTGAGACAAGATAATTATTTCTGTATATTGCACACTTTTTGTGATATTTGTCCTAGTCTTACCATCCACTCCGGCTGGGGCGCCATTGTAAGGCACCTGCACACCGCCACCTGCAAATTCAGGATAAAATAAATTAACTCATTCAACTGCCATTGGCAGCTATAGACGTCAAAAATTAATTAATATGAACAATTTCTATTAGTTTAACAATTCCCCCCCCCATTTTTGTTAAGAGTAAATGGATATAAAATTTGTGATTAATCATGAGTTAACTAGTGAAGTCATGCGATTAAAAAATTGAATCGCCTGATGCCCCTAAATTTTAATTTAATTATTATTTTTTTAATATATATAAATATATATATATTTTTTAAGATTATTAAAAATTAGGGGCGTCAGGTGATTACAATTTTTATCGTAATTAATCGCATGACTTCACTAGTTAACTCACGATTAATCACAAAGTTTATATCTGTTTTAATACAATAAAAAAAAAAATTCTAGTTTTTTATACTCTGGTTAACAAAAGTGGGGAAAAATGTTAAACTAATAGAAATAGTTCAAATGAAATTTGACGTCTATAGCCGACAATGGCAGTGAATGATTAATAAATTTAAAAAAAAATAAAAAATTTAATCTCGTAATTGATTTGGGATTGGGATGCAAATTCTCATACCTGATTTAGCATCACTAGTCGGAACACCGTGGCCAAGATCTGGAAAATGTTTAAACATTCATCTTTTTTTTTTTAATATATAAAATTTGTCCTGGTCATCATTCAATGGCAGTGAAACAATATTAATTGGTGCAAAAAAGTTACATACTAGCATAGTCAGGCTGGCCACCAGCAACATATCCATTTGAATAGCCTAAAAACAAACAAAAAAAGCAACATAACATCCTTTCTGTCGTTAATTCGAGTCTCAGAGGAGTATTGAGTAAGCATCCAGTTCACCTGCTTTCAAATTGTCACCAGGACCTGCATATCCTATAAATATAGATTTCATATTCATAAAATATCGTCTTTTGTGTACGCGACAGACTCGTTTCTATTTATCGTTAAATGCTGACCCGGGTGAGAGTTTCCCTTAACGTAGCCAGCTCCTCCAAGGTTGGCTCCTTGTCTGTGAACTGAGGAAGCGCAGTGGAAATGTTCAATGTTGGCGAAATGCTTTTTGGGGTTTAGGGATCGCATACTCACTCGGCTGTTGGGGTTTGCCTGCATTACGGTATCCGATGCCTGCACACAAAAGCGCGAGTGAGTCGGCACATTCGTCATGATTGCTTTGATAAGTCAATCTTACCGGCTCCATATGCATGATTCGGTCCAGCATAGCCTCCAGCTCCGTAACCTTTCGATAGATACACGTGCAATTGAAAAGGTATTGGCAGTTTAAAACTCTTAAGACTGAAATTTTGATTTACCGGGGTTGGCACCAAATCGGTTTGGAACAACACCTGCTCCTGCGCCGTAACCTGATGAATGCAAAGTATGGTGAGGAAAAACAATTTCCTTGCGTGAGACCAAACTTCACTTTTTAAATTGAAAAAGAACGGAATTATTAGCACATTAAGTACCTTTGGTGTTGGTACCCGCTGACATGCTAGCTCCTGCGTTACAAAAGTTTAAAAACAACAACAAAATAATTTTTATCTGTATTGGACATCTTTATTGGAATCGCTTTACCTGGTCTAGGTATTTTCATCCACTGCCCATTTGGACCCCCTGGGCCACAGTCTACAATAAAATAAATTATATTACAATAGAAACATGATATAAAAAGAGATTTACACCCCCCCCCCCCCCAAAAAAAAAAGATCTGTACACAGTAAGGTGAATTTGACGTAAATTAGAATGTTACCAGGTTTGCCTGCTTTAGCTCCCTGTCCCTTGGATATTAAAGCTCCGCCTCCATTCTCTAAAATTCAGGACAGATTGGAACATCAGTGAGTCTAGATTATAGTTATAGTAGTATATAGATAGTTATACAGTACGGGACCTCACTAGTCAAAACATGACATTATGATTAAAGCTCCTGGATGCAGAACATTTAATTTTCGAATCACTACTGCCATCTGTGGCCAAAAACGAAACTGCATTTTCCCTGCATACAGATAATGTTACATCGGCAGACAGAGGGCTGAAAACTATTGGCCAGAGGATTGCAAGAGTACCCCTTGTGAAGAGCAAAGGTGCTAATATACTAATTAGAATATGTTTTAGTCATAAATGGTCAAATAAAAATATTTTTGGGGCCAAATTGTTACAGAGAGCAGCCATTTGCTGTCAACGGAAGATGACATCTATGGTGTTCAGGGAACGACCAATCACAGCTCACCTGTTTTCTGAAGCCGAGCTGTGATTGGTTGTTACCCGAGACGTCATTTTCACTTGACAGCTAGTGGCAAAATGGCCGCCTTGTGATATTGATAACTGCTTAACTCCTATTCCACTAACCAGAATACTGTATTTAGACTAGTGGGGATGCATAGAAGATACTTTTGGGTTGACTTCCCCTTCTTTCTTTAACCTAAAAAAAAAATGGCATTCAAAACAAGAACAAGAGTGTTTGGACATTCAAACATGCACTACAGGGAAACATCAAATTCGTGATTCCATTAGTCAACCAGTGGACCCAAATCGCCCTAAAAGTTTGACACCTTTGCCCATCCGCCTGCCAGCGACTTCCTCCTCGCGGGATACTCGAGCAGCTGCCGTTTGCTCAGGATGCATGACGTTCTTTGACTTTGAACCGGGAGCAGCGTAACCTTCAATGCTGTGGCCTGTTAGATATTATTAACATTTTTAATACTTTATTTCATATATTTACTATTGTTATACATTATTAACCTTTTAATTCTTTATTTCATATATTAACGTTGAAATGTTTTATAAGATGTCAAGTGAGTGTTGAACTCAGTATAATTTGACCTTAAGCTGGGACATATTATTTGGTCTAGAAGTTCCTTCTCTGTGCGAAAACACATTTGGTCCTTGAGAACAGAATCTGCTTCGAACACACACCCCTGACTCTGTTTTCGCCATCGCTCACGGAAAAGTACCAAGAGAGTATGTTTTGTCTACAAATGAAAGAGAGGCGGTCTGTTTAACTATAAAGAAGCCATTTTACACGCGGAAGAGACACATTCGGCACTCTGAAATTCCACCTGTTATGTGATGTTTGGAGCCTGTCACGATGTCCAGAGATCTCTGTTTTTAATAAATCATCTTGCAAAGGTGTTTTTTTCTTACATTAAATCTGTCTTCAAATTTTTGGAACACGCAAAGGAGGACAAAATAATTTTATTCCTCTTCAGGCCCACCCCAAATATATCATCGGCCCCTGGACTTTTCTGTGTGGGCGGATCGCCGCCAAACGCATAACCTAGAGGCCATACATGGTTGTCAACGTTCCGCTAACAGCTAGGATGCTAAAACTAGCCTGTTAATACAGCGAGCTAACACACAAGTACAGAAACTGAGTGCAAATGTGGCTAATTTATGAACACATGTGACTTAAGACTTAGTACTTGCCTTGAAGGCCTCCAGCCTGTCCAGCATCATAAGAGGGGGGCTTCCCACTTTTGTCCATGAACGCTGGTCCAAGAGAAGATTCAGGCCCAAGCTTGGGTTCTTTGCCCTGCGGGAAAACGGGTGCGTTTGCCGGCGTAGCCTGCGGCTGCATGTAGTTCTTCCCTTGCGGCACAGGCGACGGCAGCTTCTGGTACTGGTCTTGGGTGACCAGAACGAGCCGGCCGTTGGTGGGCTCAGGCGCCGGCAGCGCGTCACCTTGGATGATTGGTCGCTGCGGTGGGGCGCCCTCGCGAAGTGTTAAGCCTGGTTGCTGAGGTGGGAGAACTTCACCTTTAAGGCCTTTGCCGTTTGGGGCACCGGGCATCATCTTTGGACCTTTAGCATACGGCATCTGACCAAATCCTGAGGTGCAAACAGAAGCGCTTTCATGTAAAGTGTTAAGTTTATGCTAGCATGCTAGTTAGGCTAATATGTTGGTTAGTATTTATGAGCCTCATGTGAAGGTTGTTTGTAGAATCATCTGCTTAAAGATGATTTATGTAACATTGGGTCAAGATTGTGTACATGCTTGATGGTGTTTTATGGCCGCCATCTTGTGGAACATGTTACAAAATTACTCTTAAAGGGGAAGTTAACCCGCCCAAAAATTCTTGAAGTTCTATGCAGCCCCACTAGGCCAAATATGGTATTTTGGTTAAATACGGTGTTAGTAGAATATGAGTTAAGCTGCAAAATCCCGCAGTTTTTATCAATATCAGAAGGCGGCCATTTTGCCACTTGCTGTCGAGTGAAAATGACATCACAGCTCAAGTCTCAGGAAACTACGAATCGCAGCTCAGCTTCAGATAACAGGTGAGCTGTGATTGGTCGTTGCCTGAGCAACTGTGATGTCATCTTCCGTCGACAGCAAGTGGCAAAATGGCCGCCCCCTGAGATGGATAAAAAAATTGCTACAACACTCATATTCCACAAATGTAATATTAATTATAATGTCATGTTTAGACTGGTGAGGTCATATAACATTATTGTCAAAAAATGTTTAAGGTTGACTTCCTCTTTAAAAAAAAAAAAAAAAAAGATTTGATTACTTACCAGAGTTTGATGCTTTAGCTGGTTGATTTGGTACGCCAGCAGAACCACCAATGCCTGTAAATATAAAACATAAATTCATCCCGGTCCGGATATCGCAACGCAGGAAGAACTCCTACCGTGGCCTGGTGATGCAGGTCCGACGCCTTTGGTGGCCTGAGGTCCCAGTCCCCCCCCTGCGCCATATCCTGAATGAAGTTGTTTATATTGATCACAATACCAAGAACAGAGCGCCCGATTGGAATAAACAATTCCAGAAACGCACCAGCGAGTTTATTTCCGGATCCTCCGAGCGCTGCACCATTTCCAGCTCCGGCGCCTGACGGAAAGCATAAAACCAAAATAAGATGTCGGTCGGATCAGTGATTTGTCATTCACATGAGTAGGACGTCACCATTGGGTCTGGCTCCGTATCCTTTGGTGCCACCAGCTGCGGTTCCATAACCTTAAAGAAAAGCATCATTAATAGAGCATTTCTGAATTGCTCATATCAGAGAAGTGGGATCCACTACCGTTAGGTTTGGCTCCATATCCATTGGGAACAACTCCATTTGGATAACCTTGATTTTAAAAGATGGCGATTATACATAGCGGTAATTGTGGTACGTGTACTTTTGTAACACGGTCGTGTACCTCCTCTGTTCGTGCCGTATCCTGAAAAACAAATTCATTATTATGACTTTACTTACCTTAGACACATTTTCAATATAAAATGTTAGACTCACCATTGGGCTTGACACCATTTGGAATACTCCCATATCCTTAAAAAAAAAAAAAAAAAAAAGTCAGTCTTGAATCTAACATGCACATTTTTGCAAATGTGGAAGGAAGCCGGAGTATTTAGTATAATCATATCTACCTGGTTTGACAGGATAGTTCACGCCACCATTGGGGTACCCGTAACCTTCAGAATGAACCACCAAAAAACATCCATCATTACCGATTGTATGGTTTGATTAAAAAAAAAAGACAATAACCCACCGGTTGGTACGCCTCCAATGCCATTCTGGGCCCTTGCACCTGCGTAGCCTTCAGTTTACAAAAAGCAATTTGCTATATAAATATTAGGTCCACATGTACAAACCAATAGAGATTGGCATACAGTATTAATTCTCATTAGATTGTGCAGGCGTATACAATACAGTAAAGAAATCAACCTGGCTTGGGTCCTTTGATTCCGCCACTTCCATACCGTGGTCCCAGGCCCATTCCAGCACTGCCGTACCCGCCAGTGTAGCCTAAGAGAATACACAAATGTAGACTTAACGTATGCAAGTAGCAGGAGAGGTCAATATTGAGGACCAACTGACTCACCACCCATCGGTTGCATACCATAACCACCATATGCTGAAGAAAAAATTATAATCAAAAGCACGCCATTAGGACACACAATGACGAAACGAGCTGGACAGAGAAACTCGCCTACCCTTGCCCTGGTTCTTGGCAAGCTGAGGCACCCCCTGACCATGGGACGCTCCCGCACCTGCACCAGGGCCTTAATTGAGAATCAAATACAAGTTAACGTTGGCCTCACAAGATAACTGTGGACGCGTTTCATCACCTGCTCCATAGTATGGCTGGCCGTATCCTTTCACGGGTTTACGCCCAGCAACCCCCATGGCTGTTGAGTACAATATGGAATGCAAAAGATTAATACGCACTTGGACCTGCCTTATAATAAGGTTTGTTTTTCCAAACTTTACCGTTGTTTCCAGCTCCATTTGGTAGACCAGCTTTTGTGCCATATCCTAATGAAGAGTAGTAAAGTAAGAGGAAGTCAGGTAGGACTACTTTAGTCAGAAACCCTTTGATCCTATAGTTTATTGGGTGATTTATGACCCCAGTATAACTTTTGGGGCCATAAATCACTCAACAATAGGGTTAAAGGGTCACATCATTCATTTAACTGTCTGTATGACCTGTCAAAAGTTTTTTTTTTATCTGGGTCATAAATCAAACAGGATCAAAGAGTCATAAATCATTCAACAAACAATAGGGTCACATCATTTAACTGTCTGTATGGCCTGTCAAAATGTTTATCGGGGTCATAAATCAAACAACAGGATCAAAGCGTCATAAATCCTTCAACAACAAATAGGGTCAAAGGGTCACATCATTCTTTTAACTGTCTGTATGGATGGCCTGTCAATTTTTTTATTGGGGTCATAAATCAAACAATGGGATCAAAGGATCATAAATAATTAATTTGTGTGTCTGTAAGGCTTGTCAACTTCTTTTTTTTTTTTAATAAAATCGGTGTCATAAATCAAACTGGATCAAAAGATCATAAATCACTCAACAATAGTGCCAAAGGGTCACATCAATCATTTAACTGTCTGTATGACCTGTCAAAAGTTTTTTTATGGGTGTCATAAATCAAACAGGATCAAAGTGTCATAAATCCTTCAAGAACAAATAGGGTCAAAGGGTCACATCATTCATTTAACTGTCTGTATGGATGGCCTGTCTTTTTTTATTGGGGGTCATAAATCAAACAATGGGATCAAAGAATCATAAATAATTCATTTGTGTGTCTGTAAGGCTTGTCATTTTTTTTTATTGGTGTCATAAAACAAACAACAGGATCAAAGAGTCATAAATCCTTCAAGAACAAATAGGGTCACACATCATTCATTTAACTGTCTGTATGGATGGCCTGTCTTTTTTTTATTGGGGTCATAAATCAAACTGGATCAAAGGATCATAAATCACTCAACAATAGTGTCAAAGGGTCACATCAATCATTTAACTGTCTGTATGACCTGTCAAAAGTTTTTATCGGGGTCATAAATCAAACAGGGTCAAAGGATCATAAATTATCAACAAACAAAACTGTTTTGACAGGCCACAACAGAGGTTTTATTGGGGTCATAAATCTTTCAACAAACAATCATGGGGTCATAAATCGCGCAGCAAACAATAGTGAAAAATTAAAAATAATAATTTTCCACTCAGTCAGTCCAATCCACACAGCAAACATTCCTTACCATAACCTTTATTGGCAAGTCCGCTGCGCGCAGGACCTATAAGGGTACAAATATATATTTTAGATCATCAAAATGCAGTACTGTACAGTGAAGAGGAGGAAGTTTAATTTCGCTGATGTCAACCACAGCAACTAATAATGCATCATACAGTGGCCATAACTCACCAATTGGCTTGGCTCCATTTCCACCAAGAGCTCCGGTTGCAGGCCCGTAACCTAACAAAACATTTGTTATCATTTTGCAGGACTTTAAATGATTAATTTGCTCGGAATTTGTAGCATTCATGGTTCGAATCTGATTACGCACCCTTCATCTGGCCTTTGTTTACATTCTGGGGTCCACCTCCATAACCTTACAACATCAAGAGTTTTCATGAATACTACAAAAAGGTACACTCTAAAAAATTAAAAATAAAATTTTTTAAATGGACTGATCCACTTTATGGGACAATTTAACCCAACCTTTTGGGTTGTTTTATACAAAATAACCCAATTTTTGACCCAAGTAAAGGATCTGACCAATATTTAAGAGTTGTTTTACACTAAAAGACTCATTTCTTGACTCAAAGTTGGATCAAATAGACCCAAGTAGAGGATCGGTCCATTTTTGTTTCAACTGTTCTTAGAGTGTAATTTCACTCAACTTTACTTTGAACGTTTAAAATGACAAAACAAAAGAGCACAATTGTGTCAAAAACAAATAGAGACATTTAAGTTTTTTTTTTTTTAACCGTTTTCGTTCTCCATAAATAATAGTAATGACTTCCAAAGAAATTAATTTACAAAAGAAAAGACTTACTGTTCGAAATGGAACAGGATGAAGCAACTTTAACTCACTATGCATAAATGCCTTAACAAAAATTGTACTTTCAACCACTTTTTTTATTATTCCTCCCTAGTATATTTAGCAAAAAAGATTTTTTTAATACTACACAATTTCTTAAATTGACAAATACTTATACTTCTTTTAATGTTTTCCACAAAACCACTCCGCAGATCAAAATGCACATACTTTTGAGTTTTGTGCGAGCAAATTGTTTATCGGTGAGTTCAAGGCATCCTACATAATTTATTATTCTTATGGCTTTTTTTTTTTTTTTTTTTTACAGTGTGCATAATGATTGATTTTGTAGGAATTACCCCAATCTTCAAATACGGTAATATTCATGAACAATACAAAATATACATTATTTTCTCATTTAATATGAGTCTAGCCTTTCCCAACAATCCAACTCTCGCCAAAATTCTTCCTCCTGATCATCTAAACTTACCATTTCCTTTATTCCCCCGTCCAGCCGATGCACCGGCGTGCGCTCGGTAGCCTGAAATGTGAACATTCCACATCAAAACATTGCCGGAGCGCGTTTACAATGCGATTTCCTAAGGGAAGCGTCGTACCGTTGCCTTTTATTGGATGTTGGTTGGCGGGACCAGCATGACCGCCATATCCTGCAACAATGATACGTTAAAGCCACAAATGTCATAATATAAACATGTAGCATTATTTTTTTTTTTTTTCAAGCCACTATCAGAAATGACAAATCAATTGAAATGTGTCCGTTTTTACAATGCATGTTCCTACCTTGTGGCCACCCTCCTTGACCTCTCCCTGCACCGTAGCCTTCAAAACAAGTTAGAATTTCTTGATTATTATTCAAAGCAGACCTCCAATAAAAAAATAAAAAAAAATAATAAAAAAAAACAATCAACCTTTGGTTGCCGCTCCATTGGCCACCCCCGCAGCTCCTCCGTAGCCTTAAATGGGGAGCGAAGCGCCAATCAAAAAAAAAACGAGCGGTTGCTTTGATTTCACCTTTACTCACCTACGCCCTTATTTGGGTATCCGCCGCCGTATCCGTTATGGGAGCCCACGCCTTAGAAAAAGCAAACGGATGTTAAAAGAAATCAGTTGATCCGTTTTTGCCACATTGATGAGCAAACCTTTGGTTGGCATCAGCATTCGTGCGGCGCCTCCGCCATTTTGTGCTCGCTTCCCTGCAACAAAAAGCATCATTAGCTACGGACAAACTCAGTCAAAAAAAAAAAAAAAATGGGCCGATGCCGACTCACCATTAAAATGTCCGTGACCATTCGGTACTCCAGACACTCCAGCACCGTAACCTTCAACCAACAATTGATGCATAATGTGAGAGATGAAATATCGCAATTTGAATGGCTAAGTGAGGACTTTTGGGAAGTAATAGTTGGAAGTCAATGCAGTGACTGTGCAAAAGGCAGGAAAAAAAAAAAAAAAAGCCATTCTCTTCCACTCACAGCGGGATGTTAAATTTAGACGGCTGCTGCCACCGAAGCTCCACTCTGCCTTTGATTCGCGCACAAAAACGGAATAGATGGCCGAAGGACAACTCGGTTGCTAAGATTTCCGGTTGACACGGTGGTTTGAAATTTGGCAGGCAAATCCCAGCGTTTGAAAAAGACATTCATCTCAACTGGGAGCGAGTTACACCATTGGCGGGACAAGGCCGCAACAAAAGCGTGCTGGCAGAGGGCCATGAGACGTAGTAGGAGTTAAATAAATAAAAAAAGAAAAGAAAATCAAATCAAATGACAAGAAGGCGATTAAGCAGCAGTTAGCTCAAAATTAAGGCATTGATTTTGAGGTTATTTAACTTTGACTGCCAGACGTTTTCAGAAAAGGGATGCCGTGGGTGCCAGCCGATTTAAGCATTTTTGACTGATCTTTCAAGGGCCACAGAAAATTATGACTATGGAAACACACATACTACCAAATGAAAGATTGGACTCTCATCTTTCATCAGAAAAAAAAGTTTGTTTCTACCTAATTCCGTTTTTCAGTAATCAACAATAGAAAATGGTTAATTTCACCTCTGTTTTGAAACAAACGTCTTTGGCACTCCTCCCTAGGATTTTACTAAACGTTATTGGCAGTCAAAGAGTTAAAGTTCCTTTAACGCGCAATTAATAACCACTTGGAAAATTTAGCAGTAATAAACTTAATCAAAAGGTTTATATTTGTGAAGACTGGGGTCAAGTTGTACTTTACAATTTTAAAACTGTGCAGAATTCCACAAATTACTTCATGTTAAAGATTAGATAGCTCTTAATATGAAAAGAAAAATGCACTGAGCTGTCACCAATGTCTTACAAGTGTAATTATGCCATCTAGTGGCAGAAAAATGACCTCAACAGAAATCAATATCACAGTATTTTTTTTAATTTTATGAATTATATATGCAGCCATATTTCGATTAGTTTAACACTTTTTTCCCCACTTATGTTAAGAGTATGAAAACTTTATTTTATTGTACATTGAGAACAGATATAAAAGTCATGTGATTAATTTTAATTAATTAGGGCGGCCGATTTTGGTACACTGTAAAAAAAACTTTTTTTGTTAATAAACAAACTAGTAAAATGTTCTAAAAAAAAAAAAAGAATTCTCCTTGTAAAATTTACTTAGAATTTCTGAGTGAAAAAAAAAAGCCTTTTCCAAGCAAATATTACTCTAATATTTTTTACAGTGTAGATACCAATACCTTGAAATAAGGCCGGTATCGGTACTCTCCCATGTCTACTTAAAAATGTTCAAAGCTGTGAAATTATGTTAAGTGTAACAAACTTCTAACAGATGGAGTGGTATGCAAACTTAAAAAAAATAAATACAACAGCTACAATAATGGCCGACTGAATATTTGTGTACGGTAAATTCCCTGTTATTGCACTTTCTAATACTGTAAAAATCCTGTGAATAAAAAAAAAAAAATAAATAAAAATCATGGGAGTTTATTATAAAGAACCGAAACATTTTCACATTTTTTAGACGTTTAACAGTATCTAGAGGTTGTTTAAAAAAATAATAATAATAAAAAATATAAACTGATTTATAGCACATTTCATACACACGTAACTCTTCGCATACTGGAATAAAAAGTACAACATTTAAAAGCAGTTGCAGAATTGGATATTTAAAAGCAAAAGTAAATTTTAAAAAAAAAAAGCTTTACTTAAGGAGCACGTACAAGATTTGACACAATTTTTTAAAAATACTTTCAAAGACCTCAATCTTAAAATCACTGGTATGGGGAAAATAGTTTGAATTATTTATGCCTTCATATTATTAACTGTGAAAAGATACTAGCCAATCGGGGGCCGTATTATACACAACCCCCCCCCCCCCCATTTTGCAGGAGAATCATTAGAAATGTTATGACTTGCTGCCCAATGGCTACCACTAAGTTTTAGTGCAATTATGATCTAAACATGCATCCAATCTATCATTGTGAAATACAAATTTTTTTTTAAAAAACTTTATTTACACAGGCATGATCGTTTTTTATTAGACACCTAAAACAGAGAAATTTAAAGTGAGCACTGCATGTTTGACACTGAACTCGTCTTCAAACATTCGTCAACTGGGCCTGCATTTTATTTTCCAAGCGTTTTTTTTTTGGGGGGGGGCGTACTCACCCCCAGAATGCGCAATCTGCGCCAGCCACAGGATCAGCACACACTGAAAAACCAAGCGTCCACCCATGTTGGATCTGGAGAAAAGGGAAAAAAAGGCCTGAATGAAGATGAGGAGCCCGATGTGAGGGTCTCTTATACACTCTGGATGCAAGTGCTCCTCCTACAGCACCCCCCTCCCCCCTCTGAATCCACACAGGCGTTGTAGGCACATACACGCAAAGTGAGCAATTAGGCACTTAAAGCACATTTACACTTAAGAGAAAAGTTAGAAAAGCAAAGTGCGTGTTTGGACAGTGACTGATGACCTCTGCATGGCATCCACTCGTGTTTGTCCGGAATGAAACAGAGCCTGCATTTAAAAAGTTAAAATCATGACTTAAATTTACATTTTGTAGACGAAGAATTTTTACTCACGATTTTTAAATTTGATTACAAGATAACACAATTTAGAGTATTTGTATACTTAAAAATAGGCATGTTCAATGCCTATTTTTTTCAGTCCAACAATGCTAGTTCGAGTACTCACCCGATACCATTGATATTTTTGATACATAAAATTTACCCCTCCAAACAATGTTAAGATTTTTTAAAAGATATTCCAATAGAGTTTAGCATTTTTCTTTAAAATTGCATGAAATTAATGGCAATTTTGTATTCTTCTAATCTATAGTTCCTGATCATAAAAACGGCCACAAGAGGGCGGCCGATTTTGGTACACTGTAAAAAACTTTTTTTGTTAATAAACAAACTAGTAAAATGTTCTTAAAAAAAAAATTTCGCCTTGTAAAATTTACTTAGAATTTCTGAGTGAAAAAAAAAAGCCTTTTCCAAGCAAATATTACTCTAATATTTTTTACAGTGTAGATACCAATACCTTGAAATAAGGCTGGTATCGGTACTCTCCCATGTCTACTTAAAAATGTTCAAAGCTGTGAAATTATGTTAAGTGTAACAAAAGTTGTTTGTTTTTTTTTTAACAGAAGTAAATTTTCCACATTTATTATTATTATTATTTTTTAAATGATTTAAGATCGCAAACGTTGCAATAGCTCATACAATTTAAGAAAAATGTTGACAGGACATCAATAAAGTGGCACTAAGATTTCTAGTTTTAATTTTGTACATTTGAATGCAACACATACCACATTTGTAAAAATAAATAAAATAAAAAAAATAATAAATAGGTAAATGTTAACAGTGTCACATTGTTTTTTTTAAATGTAAAATGACAAGATATCACTAGCGCAAAAAAAAAAATTAAAAAAAATCTACACATTCAATGAGCTTAGCAGTCCCCTATAAGACAGACGTTACCTCAAACGAAGGTGCAAATGCAACTCCATGGAAACCATTTTTGGAGACCTTTGAGGTTCCATGCCGTCACTCACACGCCCGTCATTGGAGTCCGGTGCCCCCACTTGCGCACTTTCCAAACTAAAAAGGAGGAAGAGATCTCACCTTTAACTTAGATTCCTCACTCAAAGCTCAAATCCTCATCTTATGAGGTCAAGGAGAGGTTAACGTCTCACCTCCCGCTCCGCCCAGACCTCTCACATACTTGGCTTCTGCACAAACTCAGTCAACACTTTGATTACAAAATCGCACAGTGTCAAAAAGGCTTCACGTCATTTTGGCACGTTAACCTGTCAGTCAAAAATCAGCAAAAAAAATTAAGTGCATTTCAGCCTCAAAAACAAATCGCAAGCGGCATCAGCAAAAGACGACACATTTTCAAAGAATTGGACGTATTGTCGGAATTTCCCCCCAACTCATCTGCATGTTTAATTGCTTTTCATTAGCAAACTACAGCACTTTGCGTTCGACTATTCCTCGTTTGCCTGATAAAAGTCCGGAGTTGTCTCGCGCTCTCTTTCGAGGAATGTCGCACATCAGCGTCGCTGCAAAGAACGCCAACTTGTTTGCTAAAAAGTCAACAAATTGTGAAACGAGCAGTAAATCCGGACTGTAGATTTTCAGTTAAAAAAAAAAAAAAAAAACCTACAAACTGTTCATTTTTAAAGATGTTTTTTTTTTTTAATTATTTATATTGCAAGTGCTCTTCGAGGGTGAGATTTAAATCATTCTTGTTTCCAAATGAAAAACAAAAAAGGTCACATCTAATACATGTATACACAAGTCACTTTTTTACAAAAAAAAAAAAAAAAAAAAAAACTGCATAGCTATAATATAATACAACACAGGTTTGACTGTACAATCAAATACTACACAATCCCGAAACCTCATCAACTTGATTGGAAATATACAAATATGGACAAACGGCAGAATTCAGCATCATCGAAACTGCTTGAGAAAAGGGCGGGAAAAAATATATATAAAAAAAAAGGGAAACCGTTTGAATGTGCACAAATGAGTGAGAGAGAACAAATAAGAATCAAAATATGTACATGGCATTGAAAAGCGTGTTGTTAATCACGACACGCTTTTCAGCCAAGTTCCGCCTTTGCTCGCTACGTAGTCAGTCGTCCTCAGGACGGAAGCGCCAGGCCTCCCGTCGCAGACCTGAAATTTAAAAAAAAAAAAAAAAAAAAAAAAAGCGCTTTAGCTTGGGTAGATTTTTTGGGTCTGAATCAATAGTGTGTGTGTGGGGGGGGGGGGGGGGATAAAAGGTAATAAAAAGACCCACCACACAGATGAATGCGCCTGAAATGGATAATCACGTCGAAAAAAACAAAAAATAATAATAATAAAAATGTGAAAGAGGACTTACTCCATGTTGCTTTTGAGCTGGTGCACCGTGCGCTTGTCCAGGTAGCGGCAGAAGAGCGTCAGCAGGTTGGAAGGCAAGAGGAGCGGCTCCACCAGCGAACACTGGGAAAGCTGCCCCGCCACCTGGAATATTGTGTCCGTCCTGAAAGACAACAAAAAAGAAAGGGAAAAAAAAAAAGTGGCATCTGAACTGATCTTTTAGGGCACAACAAGCCAAAAAAACGGTACCATGTCTCAAAGTCCCCGATGCTGGGTTCCAGGGGAACACCGGAGGACAACAACTTCTCTCCGTGGGACAGCATAGCATAAAGAAGCGACAGCCCAAACTGAAAGAAAGGGAAAATAATTAAAATTACCAAGGTTGCAATATTTTTTCCCACATACCACTAGAGGGAGCCAAAACCCCCAATTAACTTATTTATACATTTTTTTTATGCTATAGTATAGAGAAGGCTTTGATGCAGCCTCTGAACTGAAGAGAATGCTTGAAGCAATGGTAGTTATTACAAAAATGGCCAGCAGAGTATAAGAGATCAACCAGGGCCATGTTGCAAAAAAAAAAAAAAAAAAAAAATCTCTTTTCCCCACCGTTTTAAACAGATTTGTGAATAACGATGAAACTTGGCTATATGCTAATGCTAATTGCCGCAAAACGGAACTTGAAAAATTTGTCAAAATCCAGTAAAACAGCCCGGAGCGAAGGGGGTTGCTTCAGTGAAAATGTCTGCAATTGAATGAGTTAATAAAATACACATTTAATGATCGATTTCTGCTACTTTATTATTCTCTAAAAGAATAAAAAAAAATAAAAACCTCCCCTTTTCCGCCATGTAAACCTTTTTGGGGGCGTGTCAATTACTCCGATTTTTTTTTACCAAGTACCAGAGTCACTTGTACAAACAACCACACGAGGCTAATTTCTCAACCGTCAGCGTAGCGTGTAAAGACCTTGTTCTGGCACACCAGCGAGAGCGACTCGTTCGTGGACAGGGTCTCCAACGAGGTCACAACTCTGAGGATGGCGATCAGCTGACTGAAGGTCAGGCCTCCGATCACATTACGAAGGGGAAGGTAGAGCACCGGGAGCCTCTGAAGACAAAAGCGCCAGTCACCACCACAACTCGAGTGTGGAAAGATTCCCGTAAAGCCAATCTTGCCTCTTCCGCGTCTTTGCTCATCAGCGTCGGAAGGTTGCAGGTGACGACCCGCAGGATGTTCACGGCGCAATCGTGCTTCAAGAACGGCAAGAGGCGGGCAAGAAGGGTTTTGCCTTTCGAGATCACCAGGAAAGGAAGAAACTCCCCTTCTGAATTTCTAAGTCATGAAAAAAAAAAAAAAAAACATTGATGCAAATAATTTAGAAAGTAAAGAATAGTCATTCATTCACTGCCATTGACGGCTATAGACGTCAAATTCATTTTAACAATGTATACATGGATTTTTTTATATATATATAAATTTGTTAACATTTTGAATGTGTTTAGACTAATGCAGCCACATAGTACATCTTGTAAATAGAATTCTACAAAATACATGGCAAGGTGAACTGACTTTTGATAATGTATTAAAAGTCAAAAATAAAATCTAATAAATCCACTTGCACATAAATAGTTACTCTGCACAAATATTTTTTGTTCTTTAATAAATTTGCAAAATTAAAATAAAATAAAGGTGTCATTATAGAATGTTTTGTGTATAATTTCGAGAACAAATTATCCCATTTTGGACTAAGAACAACAAAAATGTGGAAAAAGAGGGAAATACTATAAATACTTTCCAGATGCAACGTTTACATGGATTTTTTTTTTTTTAATATATAAATTTGTTAACATTTTGAATGTGTTTAGACTAATGCAGCCACATAGTACATCTTGTGAATAAAATTGGGCTTCCTGTTTTATAAACATGAATTAAAAATAAAATTCGACAAAATACATGGCAAGGTGAACTGACTTTTGATAATGTATTAAAAGTCAATAATAATAATAATAAATCAGTTGCACATAAATAGTTACTCTGCACAAATATTTTAGTTCTTTAATAAATTTGCAAAATTAAAATAAAAAGGTGTCATTATGGAATGTTTTGTGTATAATTTCGAGAACCAATTATCCCATTTTGGAATAAGAACAACAAAAATGTGGAAAAAGAGGGAAGTACTATAAATACATGGATTATTATTATTATTTTTTTTTTTAAATATATAATTTTGAAAAAGTATAATTTACTCACAAGGCCTGATGATGCTGCATCCTGTAGTAGATTTGCTCCACTTTCCTCTGGGTCTTCTCCATCAACCTTTTCTCCTCAGGCTCGGACAAGACGGCGGTTTTCACCCGATCCGACTCTTCCACCTCCAACAGAACTATAAACAGCTGCGGGCGAGAACCGAGAGGTCAAAGTGATGGAGCGGTGGAAACCATCTCCGCTGTACCTTCTCAATTTCGCTCAGAAGCTCCAATCCTTGTCGCCTTGTGTCTTTTTGCTCCTGTCGTTGCCGGCAGCAAGTAAGGGAATGACCATTTAAAAAAAAAAAAAAAAACGGAAAAAAGTATGGCGGCGAAAGTGGAATCACCTCCAGAGGACCTTGAGTTTGAACCACGTGAACAACCCCGATGGCGCGGCGAGGAGAGTAACAAGTGGACACTGCCACTTGGCCCAGGGAGCCTTCGATGTGCACCACTGCAAAGGGCAAAAACAGCCATCTTGAACAGCCGAACTTTATTTGTTTTTCCGGAGAGCTCAGTATTGTTCATTCGATTTGACATCATCATTGCTCTCCTTTTTTTAAAAAAAAATAAATAAATTAAAAAAAAATTAATAAAAATGTTTTTTTATTTTATTTTATTTGGTTTTCAAAGACCAACCTGGTGTGTAAGCGTCCGTTTTTGTGATATAAGGCGTGGTGAGTTTTGGGTGCTCCCGCTTGCTCCTCATGCCCAGCTCCTCTTCCGCCACCTTGGCTTCCACTCGCCTGTAGTACTCCTAAAACACCACACGGAAGCAAATTGTAACAAATAA
The DNA here is from genome assembly GCF_051991255.1 of Vanacampus margaritifer. NCBI lineage: Eukaryota > Metazoa > Chordata > Actinopteri > Syngnathiformes > Syngnathidae > Vanacampus > Vanacampus margaritifer. The sequence continues at coordinate 3,667,082 of NC_135449.1, forward strand.
CGACGCCGCTACACTTTTCGTACCTGATAGTAGTAATCCTCAAGGTAGGGATTCTCAGTTTGCAGCTGGATCATCTGAAGGCGGATTATCCATTCCTTCTCCTTGGCCGTCATCAGATTACAGTAAGGATCCCAACCGTCCACTTTTCTAGAAAGGCGTGCAATTCCACATTAAAAAAAAATAATAATACAGCCGCCATTTTGTGACAAATTTAGCCCGGAAAAAGTACCTCTGGAATGGACGTTGTTTTTGGTTGAGTACACGTTTATGTTGTGGGTGGAGCTGAGTGACGGGGCCGGGACATCTGCAACGTTTACACAACATTTGAATGACAAATTAAAATAAATATAAAATATATACACGCACACACACAAACAGTACGCAAATTCTTAAAACTGGCTCCCTCTAGTGGTGTGTGAAAGAAATCACCCAAGCAATTTTGTTTAACATTTTAGATACAATTTTAATTATTATTAATAATAATATTATTATTATTTTTTACAGTGGGTTTAAGCAAGTTTAAATACACTTAGAAAAGGAACCGCCATCATGTATATGAATAATTGGGTTTCTATTTTTTGCTCATTACGGTGATGCTTACAGAGCCAAAATATTTTTTTATTATTATTATTAAAAAAAAATTTTAATGGTGCTTAGCGTAAAACAGTTCCACAATTTTATTTCATAAAGTTATTACAGTACACGTTTCCAACCAAAATTATTCCGTAATTTTACCAGGTTGAATCCACATTTAATCCTTCACAAACCTAATATGTTGCACCACATTAGATGAGGGGCTGTAGAAGGGGGACGGCCTCGGTGAGTTGGGGCCAAAACGAAGCTGCATCATTTTGGGAGTGAGCGGCCGCGGGGTCGAGGGGCACGCCAGGTTGGTGGGATAACCAAATCCTCCTGTCTGATAAAAACAAAACAATATATTGGGACAAACAATTTGCATTTCCTAAAAAAAAAAAAAAAAAGAAGCCAAGTGTATACCTGATTGAAGTGCTGCCTCTGGGTTAGCGGCTGGCGGGAGAAAGGAAGACCTGGCAACATGGGAACCTACAGCAAATAAATAATATAATACAAATTTAGCCGATATGGTTTCCAAAAGTAAAAACAAATTCTCCACCTGCAAGGGGCCCCTGGGGCCAAACTGCCGCCTCGGGTAGGGCCCCCACGGCTCCCCTCCCCTCCTGTCCCTGAAGGAGGAGGCGTGATCCAGGAAGTTGGAGGTCAGGTGCTGACCTCGGCCTCCGTGGCCCTCAATCACGCACACGATGGCGCTGTCCTAAGACACAAAAAAAAAAACTGAGCGGATGTGGCTGCGGGACGCTGAGACTTCGGTTATCTTCACCTGAAGTATCGATCCGGAGACTCGTCGGGTCTTTGTGTACGATGGTTCTGTCCACTGCGGGAACAAATTTAAAGCTTCGGAGAAAAGTACGCAACAGAAAATAACTTTTAAAAAACGCACTTACGTCTTCAAACGTGTGATGGAACATGACATTCCCACAGTCCACGATGGCGCTATCCAGACTCTGGCGTTTAAAAAAAACAGGTCAGCTGACGAAAAAAAAAAAAAAAAAAGTCAAAAAGCTAAATCAAATAATCACCTTGAGGCTGGGCCGGCCCTCAACGATCCTCATCACGGCGGGGTCTTCGAACATATGACCCCTGGCCAGCCCCCTCCTCTGGCCCCGCCCTCTGCCACACTGCACGTAATAGGGCAGCCGTGAGGGAGGGGAGGGCGAGCGGCCGTGCGACGGAGGCTTGGGGTCAGGCGGCGGCGGCGTGGGGGACCGCGGCGGCAGGTCGCTAAACTGGAGGAGGGTGCTGTTGGGCCCGTTTGGGGTCACCTGTGCGTCTACATCTGACGGGGAAAAATTCAGCAGTCACAATCAAATGTTTTTTTTATTGAAAACGTCAGAAGAAATTATATTGCATATTTAATTCCAGTGTGATAAAAAAAATAAAAATCTTCAATGAAGCTGACATGCATGCTTTTTGAACATATTTTGTTTTACTGTAAAATTGAATAAATAAATAAATAAATAAAAATAATAATAAAAAAAGCCCTAACGCACCCATGCCGAAAGTCTCCTCATTGTGAATGTTGATCTCCTCGTCCTCCTCCGCCATGACCTGCAGGAGCCCACAGTCCATGCTGGTCTCGGCCTCCTCGTCACTCCATTCAGTTCCATTTTCAGGCCACTGAGACTCTTCTACTTCTTCAGCCACCTGGATGACGACACTGGTCTGGTCAGTTGCATCTTATTGACGACATTTGCGAGACATTTTGACATATGACATTCGCTCCTTGGCAGTAGCTCAGTGGGGCCATCAGAAGCGCCAATCTACTTTTTATGTAAATAAAGAATAAATATAGTAAAGGTTAAAATTTAAATAAAAAGTTTACCTACCAACAGAAATGAAGCCCCCCCTCAAATTGTATCATTTGAGAATTGCATTCTGCTACGTTGGGAATAATAGAAAGTTAGCCCTGTATTAGCAATGGAACCTTTTCTTTAACCAACCAGCGTTCAAATTCATCTTTTAAGGTAGCCATGACGTCAGCCCATTTCCCCTCCTATGATTGGTTGATACTTGCCCACAGCCAACTCTCCTTCAACTCAAAAAAAAAAAAACATATGTAGCATTCCGCACACATTTAACAATAAGTATCTCCAACGAGTATGATTTTATTTCCTTTTTGGTCTTGCCATTAGATAAACTTATATATTCTAAACTGCTCCAGAGGAGTAAATTCATGGCACTACATTGAACACTAGCAAACATGACGAATCAAGTCAAACGTAAAATGAGAGAACGTGTTCGTTAGCTTAAACCGGTTTAAAAACGGCCTTAAATGTCCTTCACTTACTTTCGTTCGCTCTGAATCACTCATGGTGCAATTTAGACTTTTTTTTTTGTTTTGTCTCTTTAAAGCTGACGGGTCAAGTTAAATGTTGTTCAGGTTGCGGTATGTGCCGTATATGTGCAGTATTAATGTTTAATTGAACTCACCTGGGCGAGAGAGCGCACGCGCTTACATCATCACGCACATTCGTAGCGAAACGCACGTGTACGTCATCGATTATTATATCATTCGACGAATGGCGACATCTGGTGGTCAAGATTAGCGTTGCATGGCTTCCATTCTCTCCTAAAAAATTACAGCGTCAGCGTTACAAAAATGAAAACACAAATGGAAATGAAGCAGTGAACATGTGTGTTTTTTATTCTTTGGAAAAGTTTTTGGCAAAGTGCATACAGCTTTTGTGAAAGAATAATGTGATCTGATATTGATTGTGTGATAGCTTAATTGGTCTTACTCAACATATTGTATGTAGCGGACAACATAAAAACAGCGTCAGCAATTTATTTGGTCTGCAAACATAAAGCAATTCTTTCTCAGAAAAAAAACCCCATCAGTATATCTGTATTTTTTCGATTTTTTTTTTTTAATAATAATAAAAATTCATTGAATCAGCACATTATGTAAAAAAAAATACAAGCATGTAACAAAAATATTTGACATTTTAAGGACCGGTTTATTTAATTCAGGGGTGGGCAAGCTTGTGCTCAAATTGTGCACAGCGTTTTTTATTAAATGGGCAGATGGGCTACATCATTCCTACAGGTGGCAAATAAAGGAAATATTATATGCAAATTAGCTTTTCTAATAATAATTAAATTGATCCAATTTTTTTAAAATTGTATTGTTTTTAATATATATAATTGTAAAATATTTTTTTTAAACTAAGGTAAATTTTGATATTAAATTTGCGAAATCATTTTGTTATTTACAACCCTTAATCAATTAACAAATTATAAAATGGTAAGTAATGGTAAGTATTTTAATGAATCAATTATAAAAAAAAAATTACATAACTATTAAAAATTTCAATGCAGAGCGCCACAGGCCATATTTTAGCCCACCCCTGATCCAATTTATAACACTGTACTTTTCATTTGTATTTCACACCTCCAAGCTTAAGTGCTGTCAACTTCTTCTTTTTTTAAATAGAAAATTATTTGGAGTTCTTTTTCCTTTAGTACAGCGTTCCCTTGCATACTCACAGATTTTGGAGAAGGAACAAGGACCTTTGTGTAGTGCTTTGCTGCCATCTTGTGGCATCTCAGTGCCAGGGAACTATGTTGAAGTGATTGAGGAGCTTCATATAGTGCTTTGACACCACCTTGCTGCCATGATTACATTCATTGAAAAACTTCCCCATTTGAAATTTTTATGCTCATTGCAAATGTTGAATATAAAATTATTGCTTTGGCGCCAAGGAAATATGTTGAAGTGAGTCGAGGAGCTTCACTTGGTAATAGGAAAAAAAGTGCTCTGCTGTCTGGGTGTGAATTACTCAAGGATTTTCGTGGAAGGGTTCGTGAACATCAAGGGTTCACTGCACTCTTAAAAAAAAAAAAAAAACAAGAAAGAGACCAGCTCCAGCCTCATTGCCACAGTATAAAATTTCAAGACGACGACAGAGAGGAGGAAGAGGAGATGATCAACATCCTCAGCCGAAGAGCTTGACGAAGCACGGGTGGCAGTAGGGCTTGTTCTCCTGCTCCTTGAAACAACCTTTGCTCAGCGGCTTGAGGCAGAAGTGGCACACCAGGTGATGGGGGTGGAACTTGGCCCCCATGGCGGTGACGCAGCGGCCCAGGATGGGCTGCTGGCACGCCTGGCACACGCTGCCCCGCGACTGATGGTAGTGGGCCTCGCACAGCGGCTTGCCCTCGTGCTCGAAGAAGCTGCCGTTGACGAAGGGGCTGTAACACTCCTGCGAGGGATGAGAAGACGTTTAGAGGGAGCAAAATAAACCTACTGAAATACTCCCTAAAAGCTTCTTGAATTTTCACCCCCAAAATCTCAAATCCCCAAATCTCGCCGCTCTCACCCTGCAGACGAAGCACTGTGGGTGCCACAGAGAGTTGAGGGCCGAGATGTAGTTTTCCAGGATGGGCTGGCTGCAGCCTTGACAGCGCGAGGCAAACAAAGTCAGGAAGCACTGCTGGCAGTACTGCTGGCCCTCACGGTCGTGGAAGCCTGAGAACAAGAACGTTGCTACGCTTGGATGGAGCAAAAGTGATGACAATAACATCCCGTGGATTTCTACAATGTAAACAAGATCAAATAGCAATATAAAAAATAAAAAAAAATAAAAATAATATATGTATATATATATTATTTATTTATTTATTTTATTTTATTTTTTTATCTACCATAATTTGTTTTTGAGATTTTATTTTTGGTAAACGTGCTAAATTTTTGCATGTTTTCTTACACATTGAAAAAACAAATCTTTGATATTTTCCTTATATTAGTACAGATCTTTTTCTTCACTAGTTTCTTATGTTAGCTAGTAGCTATGTTTACTTGTTTTACCAAGTCATTTTTTTTGTTTTATTGGCAGATTAATTTGCTTAAATGAAATATTCCTCATTTCATTGCATTATTTTTGTTGTTCTTTCCTTGTTTTTTTGTTTGTTCAAGCATGTTGTAATGTTTTGATAGCATAACATAAACTTTGCTAGCATTAGAATAAATATCTGTTTTAGGAAATGTTACCAAGTCAAGTTTTTGTTCCATTGGCAGATAAATGTGCTTAAATGAATTAATATATATTCGTCATTTCATTACTTTCTTTTTGTTTTTGTTTTCTCTTTCGTTTATTTGTTCAAGCATGTTGCTTTGATAGCATAAACGCCTGAGCCAACGCTAGCTAGCAGAAAAAAATAGCTGTTTACTTGTTAGCAAGTCAAGCTTTTGTTTTATTGGCAGATAAATTTGCTTAAATGAAATATTCCTCATTTCATTACTTTATTTTTGTTGTTCTTTTCTTGTTTTTTGTTTGTTCAAGAATGTTGTTTTGATATCAAGAGTGTTGTTTTGATAGCATTAACATCTGATGCAATGCAACCTTAGCTAGCAATAAAATAAATACCTGTTTTAGGAAATGTTTACCAAGTCAAGTTCCTGTTCCATTAGCAGATAAATGTCCTTAAATTAATTAATATCTATTCCTCATTTGATTACTTTCTTTTGGTCAAGGATGTTGTTTTGATAGCATAAACGCCTGAGCTAACGCTAGCTAGCGGGGGGAGAAATAGCTATGTTTACTTGTTAGCAAGTCAAGCTTTCGTTTTATTGGCAGATAAATTTGCTTAAATGAAGTAATATATACACATCCCTCAATTCATTACTTTCTTTTATTCTTCTTTTCTTGTTTTTAGATTGCTCAAGCATGTTGTTTTGATAGCATAAACACCTGATGCAACCTTAGCTAGCAGTAAAAAAATATATAAAAATGTTTACTTGTTTTAGGAAATGTTACCAAGTCAAGTTTTTGTTTTATTGGCAGATAAATGTGCTTAAATGAATTAATATATATTCCTCATTTCAATATTTTCTTTAGTTTTTTCTTTCTTGCTTTTTGTCTGTTCAAGCATGTTATTTCGATAGCATAAACGCCTGAGCTAACGCTAGCTAGCGGGGGGAGAAATAGCTATGTTTACTTGTTAGCAAGTCAAGCTTTCGTTTTATTGGCAGATAAATTTGCTTAAATTAAGTAATATATACACATCCCTCAATTCATTACTTTCTTTTATTCTTCTTTTCTTGTTTTTAGTTTGCGCAAGCATGTTGTTTTGATAGCATAAACACCTGATGCAACCTTAGCTAGCGGTAAAAAAAGAAGAAGAAAAGTTTCCTTGTTTTAGGAAATGTTACCAAGTCAAGTTTTTGTTTTATTGGAAGATAAATGTGCTTAAATGAATTAATATATATTCCTCATTTCAATATTTTCTTTTGTTTTTTCTTTCTTGCTTTTTGTCTGTTCAAGCATGTTATTTCGATAGCATAAACTGAGCTAACGCTAGCTAGCAGTAAAAAAAAAAAAAATAATCACTTCGCCTTTTTATACACAAATATCTGTAGGCCTACTTCTACTTAACTACCGAGCGCGAGTCCGTGTGCCACCTCTGCCGTTTACCTTCCTCGCCGAACGTGCTGCTGCACTTGATGCAGCAGAAACACTCAGGGTGCCAATTCTTGTCCAAGGCAGTCACCATTTTCTGACGGAGAGATAAAACACATCATTTTTATAATGTTTGTAAACAGTTGGCGGCGGGCTACTGCCAGGTGGAAGAAAGTGAGTGATGTTGAGAGTCTAACTGCCTAGTTTTAGTCATAACTGTTTTAATTTACTTATTTCCTCAGTAGAACTTTTATCTGTGGATGTGCTGTCGCAATTTCTGCTCATGTCATCATGTCTAAAGGACCTCGTCTGTTTCCACATCAATGGGCCAGCGTCTGGGGTTGAACTCAATGTGTATTGGATGATATGCTGTAAAAGTGTAAAAAGTCTTATCTACTTCCGGCTGTCGTCATGTGTATTGAACTCAGGGCTGTTTTCTGAGGGTTTTTCAAGATAGTATAAGAATGCTGTGAGTCCGCTGTAACGGCACACTTGCGAGAGGAACTGCAGCCATTTGTCTGTAAACTCGCTTGTGTCCAGAATATTCTGTAAAATAAATCCTTCGGAGGACCTGTTCCCCCGATCTCCAGTCTGTATTCAGAAAATCAACATTCTCTCTACCCGAACAACAACGAACACGCGGAAGACAAAGATAGTCTCCTAACAGTGACTAAAACCCACAACTATGAGTGGCGTCATGGTGAAAAAGTTTATAAATCTGCTAATGCATGGAAAGCGGATCCAGAATTTGCAAAGAGAGCGCTTACATTTAGTATGGGCTTGTTGCAGTGTGCGCAGTGAGGCGAGAAGAGCGTGAAGTAGTCCGACTCGCAGTACGGCCTCCCGTCCTTCTCGAAGAAGTTGCGGCTGCCCAACTCCGCCTCGCATTCCGTGCACACAAAGTGCTCCGGGTGCCACACCTTGCCCAGTGCCGTCACCACCTGCGTGAGTGGAACGGTCACACAATGCTAAACATTCCGGAAACTTGTAGCCGGCGAGTGCTCACCTGTCCCACCACCGGCTTCTGACAGGCCGAACAGTTTCCCTTGGAGGACGTTTGAACCCCTTGTCGGCTCAGGTCGGATTGGAGGAGCCCCAGCATGCTGTCCAGCGAGCCCCCTGATGATGTCTGTGGAGGGACCACCGGCTGCTGCTGCTGCTGTTGTGCGACTGCAGCGGTTGTTGGTGGTGTTGTCGTGATCACCGGGCTGACAGGCAGAGCCGGCTAAAGAGAGAAAAATCCATTTATTATTTTTAAAAATGTATTTTTCATGTTACTACTTACTGTGCTTTGGACACGGAAGTCAGAAAGAGATGCCATCAGTTTGTCCAACTCCAGCGTGGCGGATGTCGCTGAAGGCTTTGCAGAGCTGAGGGAAAAATACACAATTAGAATAATTGGATTGTCACTTTATTCTCAGAATTGTGACTTTGAATTCTGACTACAAAGTGAGAATTCTGTCTTTAATCCTAGAATTCTGACTTTAATCACAGAATTCTGACTTTAAAGTTAGAATAATAGTAGCACTA